>NC_045451.1:29269387-29372384 GCF_002776525.5 Piliocolobus tephrosceles | reverse complement strand
GGCACATGTATACATATGTAACAAACCTGCACGTTATGCACATGTACCCTAGAACTTAAAGTATAATAAAAATAAAAAATAAAAAATAAAACACTTCATATCAAAATAATAAAAGTTTAAAATACTTGAAAATAGGATCACAGGTCACTGTAAAATAATAGTCAATCATTTAGCTAAAGTGATAATTAAAATATATATATATATATATATATATATATATGTATATATATATATATATATTCAGGCCAGGCATGATGACTCACACCTGTAATCCCAGCACATTGGGAGGCTGGGATAGGTGGATCATCTGAGGTCAAGATTGGAGACCAGCCTGGGCAACATGCTGAAACCCCATATCTACTAAAAATACGAAAATTTGCCAGGCATGGTGGCATGTGCCTGTAGTTCCAGCTACTTGGGAGGGTGAGCCAGGAGAATCGCTTAAGCCCAGAAGAGGAAGGTTGCAGTGAGCTGAGATTGCGCCACTGCACTTCAGCCTGGGCAACAGAGCAAGATTCTTGTCTCCAAAAAAGAAATATAAATACAAAATAATATATTCAAACATCAAAAGCACTTACTCTTTTACAGAGAGGAGAATCAGGTTTCCAAATAATCAAAAGATGAAATAAAGAAAATATGAGATCAACAGAATCTTTCCCTTGAGTCCTTCCCTCTTTGTTTTCTTTAGTTTACTTAAAAGATAGATGAAAATATTTCACTATGTCTTGTTAATGCTACACAAATAACTTGTTCCAAGGAGAAACCTAAATTCTACCTTTCCATCAGTATATTATTAATGCTAAAGCTAATTTTAATAAAATTTTGTTTCAGTTAGCTTTGACCAGAGAAGATAAGAGTTTTATAAACCTTTTATAACCTCTTACAATTTTTCCTGTTTTATTTCCCTAATTTTTATATTAATCCAGTTTCATCTATTCTTTATTCAGTAAATAAAATTTAAAACAACTTTTAAACAGCTTTGAAAAACCTTTAAATTAGACAAAATTACTATTCCCTTAATGAAAACCACATTCTCATGCTTTCTTATAACATTTCTTACTAAAAATACATCTCACTTTTCCTACACACTTTGCATACAGAATTGTTTCTCTTATATCTAGTAGTTTTAATCACACATATTAATCAGAGTGTTGCCACCTGTAACCCTAATTTTCAGTGAAAATCTAGGAAATAAGTAATTTTAACTGTCAGTCATATACTAACAATTTATAAATACATATCCTATGTTTTAAAAGCATAAGCTTTCTATAGAATAATTTTTCTATATGGAACAGGACATTTACTAGCAGACCTACATAATTTTTGTTTTTAAGAAATAAGCCAAAAGCATATGAACTTAAACTCATATTTAGTAATTAATATCTTAGCATTATATCTTATTTGGAAATGATCTAGACATTCAATGATTATTCATCATTTAATTTTGCTTAAACTCTACGTACATAGTTACCAAAAATTTTTGAGAAACCTTTTTAAAATAAATATATAATAAAAGTGTTATTAAAAGTTTATGAATATTTATCTCATTTACAGCTATTTCATCTATTTTTAAAAGCTATGTTTGGAAAATTTCATAAGACAAATCTAGCCATCATCTCAAGTTAAATTTTCTATTAATCATTTTTGTATGACCGTCTGTTAGGCAAGTATCATAAAAGCAAAGACCTTAAAGGACCTTAAAATTAAAAACATACATATTTCATTGATAACTCAGCAGACTTACTTTTATTAAGCTAACAATATTATACTAGTATTATTTACCAGAAGATTGCTAAAGTAATGCAAACTTGAAATGCGTTTAGGCTTATTTACTTAAAAAATTGTGAGTGGTCATTTATAAGTCAAGTTGGTACCATGTAGACAATATACAAATAGACATGTATACACATGTATATACAAAAATACAGACATAAACATCTTAGAGCTTTCATTTTTAGAATTTTAGTCCTGAGTCAGGTAAAACTCGCTAGTTTAAAAGGGCAGTTAGATTAAAACTGTATCTCTGTAACTGGAACAACTTAAAATTTATTTCTTCCACATGGCCAAAGCCTTTACTAAGTTTCAGAGAAAACGGGGTAGCAAATTTACATCTGAAAGCACAGAAAGAATTGAAGCTTTTTCAAGAAGTCTGGGTGTGTTAGAGGAAGATTAAAAATGGATGCCAAGATAACATAAAATCATAAGAATTTATCACAGTATTTTACAAGGAAACATACAGATGAGCCTAGAGAAAGTTTAGAAACCTTCACAAAATAACAAGCTAAATGCAAGAAAGTCATATTTTGGAGACCAATCTAGTTTGATATGTGTCTTTTTAATACAGTTTCCATTTTTTTAATTTAATTTTTTTATTATACTTTAAGTTCTGGGATATATGTGCAGAACATGCAGGTTTGTTACGTAGGTATACATGTGCCATGGTGGTTTGCTGCATCTATCAACCCATCATCTACATTAGGTATTTCTGCTAATGCTATCCCTCCCCTAGCCCCCACCCCCTGACAGGCCCCAGTGTGTGATGTTCCCCTCCCTGCGTCCATGTGTTTTCATCGTTCAGCTCCCACTTATGAGTGAGAACATGTGGTGTTTGGTTTTCTGTTCCATGTTAGTTTGCTGAGAACGATAGTTTCCAGCTGCGCCCATGTGTCTGCAAAGGACGGGAATTCATCCTTTCTTATGGCTGCATAGTATTCCATTGTGTATATGTGCCACATTTTCTTTATCCAGTCTATCATTGATGGGCATTTGGGTTGGTTCCACGTCTTTGCTATTGTGAACAGTGCTGCAATAAACATATGTGTGCATGTGTCTTTATAGCAGAATGATTTATAATCCTTTGGGTATATACTCAGTAATCGGATTGCTGGGTCAAATTTTATTTCTGGTTCTAGATCCTTGAGGAATCACCACACTGTCTTTCACAATGGTTGAACTAATTTACACTCCCACCAACTGTGTGAAAGTGTTCCTGTTTCTCCACATCCTCTCCAGCATCTGTTGTTCCTGACTTTTTAAAGATCATCATTCTAACTGGTGTGAGATGGTATCTCATTGTGGTTTTGATTTGCATTTCTCTGATGACCAGTGATGATGAGCTTTTTTTCATGAATGTTAGCCGCATAAATGTTTTCTTTTGAGAAGTGTCTGTTCATATCTTTGCCCACTTTTTGATGGGGTTGTTTTATTCTTGCAAATTTATTTAAGTTCCTTGTAGATTCTGGTTATTAGCCCTTTGTCAGATGGACAGATTGCAAAATTTTTCTCCCATTCTGTAGGTTCCCTGTTCACTCTGATGATAGTTTTTGCTGTGCAGAATCTCTTTAGTTTAATTAGATTGAATTTGTCAATTTTGGCTTTTGTTGCCATTGCTTTTGGTGGTTTAGTCATGAAGTCTTTGCTCATGCCAATGTCCTGAATGGTATTGCCTGGGTTTTCTTCTAGGGGGTTTTTATGGTTTTAGGTCTTACATTTAAATCTTTAATCCATCTTGAATTAATTTTTGTATAAGGTGTAAGGAAATGGTCCAGTTCCAGTTTTCTGCATATGGCTAGCCAGTTTTCCCAATGCCATTTATTAAACAAGGAATCCTTTCCCCATTGCTTGTTATTGTCAGGTTTCTTAAATATCAGATGTGTGGTGTTATTTCTGAGGCCAATGTTCTGTTCCATTGGTCTATATATCTGTTTTGATACCAGTACCATGCTGTTTTGGTTTCTGTAGCCTTATAGTATAATTTAAGTCAGATAGCCTGATGTCTCCAGCTTTGTTCTTTTTGCTTAGGATTGTCTTGGCTGTAGTGGCTCTTTTTTAGTTCTATATGAACTTTAAAGTAGTTTTTTTCTAATTCTTTGAAGAAAGTCAATGGCAGCTTGATGGGGATAGCATTGAATCTATAAATTACTTTGGGCATTATGGCCATTTTCACAATACTGATTCTTCCTATCCATGAGCATGGAATGTTTTTCCATTTGTTTGTGTCCTCTCTTATTTCTTTGAGCAGTGGTTTGTAGTCCTCCTTAAAGAGGTCCTTTACATCCCCTGTAAGTTGGATTCCTAGGTATTTTATTCTCTTTGAAACAATTGTGAATGGAAGTTCATTCATGATTTGGCTCTCTGTTTGTTACTGGTGTATAAGAATGCTTGTGATTTTTGCACATTAATTTTGTATCCTGAGACTTTGCTGAAGTTTCTTATCAGCTTAAGGAGATTTTTGGCTGAGACAATGGGGTTTTCTAAATATACAATCATGTCATCTGCAAACAGAGACAATTTGACTTCCTCTCTTCCTATTTGAATACCCCCCCCCCCCCGCGCTGTTTTTTTCTCTTACCTGATTGCCCTGGTCAGAACTTCCAATACTATGTTGAATAGGAGTTGTGAGAGAGGGCATCCTTGTCTTGTGCCAGTTTTCAAAGGGAATGCTTCCAGCTTTTGTCCATTCAGTGTGATATTGGCTGTGGGTTTGTCATAAATAGCTCTTATTATTTTGAGATATGTTCCATCAATACCTAGTTTGAGAGTTTTTAGCATGAAGGGGAGGGGAATTTTACTGAAGGCCTTTTCTGCATCTATTGAAATAATCATGTGGTTTTTGTCATTGGTTCTGTTTATGTGATGAATTATGTTTATTGATTTGCATATGTTGAACCAGCCTTGCATCCCAGGGATGAAGCTGACTTGATCCTGGTGGATAAGCTTTTTGATGTGCTGCTGGATTTGGTTTACCAGTATTTTATTGAGGATTTTCATATCGATGTTCATCAGGGATATTGGCCTGAAATTTTCTTTTTTTGTTGTGTCTCTGCCAGGTTTTGGTATCAGGATGATGCTGGCCTCATAAAATGAGTTAGGGAAGATTCCCTCGTTTTCAATTGTTTGAAATAGTTTCGGAAGAAATGGTACCAGCTCCTCTTTTTACCTCTGGTAGAATTTGGCTGTGAATCTGCCTCCTCTTGGGCTTTTTTTGGTTAGTAGGCTATTACTGCCTCAATTTCAGAACTTGTTATTGGTCTATTCAGGGATTCGTCTTCTTCCTAGTTTAGTCTTGGGAAGGCGTATGTGTCCAGGAATGTATCTGTTTCTTCTAGATTTTCTAGTTTATTTGCATAGGGCTGTTTATAATATTCTCTGATGGTAGTTTGTATTTCTGTGGGATCAGTGGTGATATCTTGACTATCAGCTTTTAATTAAGCGCACTTATGACAATACAGCTTTCTAAAATAAATTCTTTGAAATCTATTGCAATGTGGAGAAGACTTTATTGTGAATCCTGCAGGGCATTCTAAGTAGGCTGTCTGAATATACAAAGAATTTTCACTTTGTTTTAGGTCAGGTTTTTGCTCTTTAACTTGGGCAAGAGAGTTTCTAAGGCTAACCATGACATTATTATATGTCTTCCTTTTAATTTGATCTTCCCAAAAATACAAATAAGGCAGTTGTTTCGAATGAGATCGCTAATATGTGTATGTATATATATATGTGTGTGTGTGTGTGTGTGTGTTGGTATGTATATGTGTGTATACATATTTTTAAATTTAGGTGTCTTTTTAATTTAACAGATTCACCTTTTGGTCACTGATGATTCGGAGCTTTACTGGTGTACTTGTTCTAATAGCAACCTAATAGCCTTTTCATGGAAAGTCCATGATGTAATTTTTCAGGTATAAAATGTTAAAAATGGGTTTAATGGAGAGGGCATAGAGGAGGGAATCCTAATGATTTTTCCTCCAAAAAAGTTACTCCCAGAAATAGGCTAAGATTGCCAAAGACTTCTGTTGCCACAGACAGTTAAGTATGGCATTTGTATGCGTAGCATCTCTGATAACCTACAAATTGGTGGAGTGCTGCCAGTAATGAAACCGCTGTTGCAAAAGTATGACAGTAAGAGAAATTTGACATGGCTGACTCCATCTTGCTTCTAGCACAGGCTGGCTGTCTTTGCTCATTCCTGGGCATGGACCAAGCTAATCTGGGGAGAAATTTAGTTTACAGTTAAATAACAGTGTTATGGGATCTCTGGGGTGTCATTTTCATGGCTGTAAAGCTCTGTGGCCAGTGGCGCCTTTGCCCAAGTTTTGCTTAGGCCTGCTGGGCTCATTCTGTCCATTCAGCCTGGCAGTCAGTGCTTGGCTCACACTACTGGCCTGAATCCCATGCCTCCAAGGGAGACTATGAGTCAGGTGGGGAGCACAGAGGGGTGTGGGAATGAGCATGGGGTCCAGCCACTGCGCACAGTCAGACACACCAGCTGCTGCTATGGTGCAGGAAGCTGCAGGTACTAGCATGGGCACCAGTTCTCTGCAAGGCTGCAGATGGACCAGGTGTACCACAAGCAGCTTCCCCAGCTGGCTGTGGTGAATGTGGTGTCATCTGGAATACTGGAGATGCCAGGAACTGCAGTGCCCCAAAGAGGGAGACACAGCCCTGGCTCTTGAAGCTCCCAAGTCTGGGATTCCCGAAGGGCCACAGCTGTTCTCTTCTTCCCTTTGCCTGCAATGTGGCAAGCAGGGGTCATATTTCAACTGTTTGTGTTATAACTCTTTTAACCTCGCCATTTGTTGGTTCCCAAGTTCTTGTCCTGCAACCAGGAAGAATAAGTTATGCAGACAAGTGGAGGCTGAGCAAGATGAAGAGGAGTTTTATTGACAATAGAACAGCTCAGAGGAGACCCACAGTAGACAGCTCCTCTTTGTAGCTGGGGTGTCCTGATAACTCTCAGCAGACAGGGTAGCTCCTGTCTACAGCTGGTCATCCCAACAAGTGTTTAGCTATCAGCAGAGAGGGTAACTCCTCTCTGCAGCTGGTCATCCTGTTGTCTGCTCTGCTCTGGCTAAGCCCAGGGTTTTTATGATCCTCAGAGGGGACGAAGTGTGCCTGCATTAGTCCATGGGTGGCCATATTTGGGCCAGGCAAAGGCACCACAAGTTTCCACTCAAGTCACAGGACTGGCAGCCTGGCCTCCAGCCTTCAAGCCCTTCCTGGCTTGAAAGTGGGGCCTCACCGTGGACCCACCCCCTTCTGCCCAGGAGCCTGTCTGCCTCCTGCTGCAGTCCATGGCACCCAAGCTGCTCACGCTGAGGGGCACCAGCAGGACGGCACCGAGCTGCCCTCAGTCCTCCCTTGGCTTCCCCCCATGCTCGTCAGTCAGCACGCAAAGTCTAGAGGGGGCTGAAGTCTGCTGGCGTGTAAGCACTGCCCTGAGTGTGTGCACTCCTGGCTGGGCTGTGACAGCCCAGGCTTGGCCCCAACCCTGCTCCAATATTGCAGTGGGCGCCAGGAGCTAGGAGAGGCCAGACGGAGGGGACAGACAGCCCCAAGCGTGGGGGGTAAAGGGGACCTTCTCAGGCCCCCAATGGTACAGAGTGCAGAGATATCTGTCCCGCACCAGGGAGGGCAGGGCTCCTGCCTGCTCCGTGGAATGTGCAGGCATTCCCAGCCATGACTCCTCTCATCCTGGGGTGGGGACTCCAGGTCCTCGTTGGGTCCCGCTCTGTCCGCTCCTCCAAGCCCAACCACACTGTTCCCCTGCCAGTGGGAGACTTGGCCTAGCCCCATCGCAGTAGCTGTCAGGGCTGGTGGCAGGCTCTTGGGGGTGGGGCTCCCACGGGCTCCGGAGAGTGCAGCACCACCTGCGGTCCAGATCTGCCTCCTTCTTGTACCCTCCCTGCAGGTGGTGGGCAAGAGTGGTGACGCGGGGACAGTCCGGAGTAGTGGAGGCCCCAGGCCTGGTATCAGGCCCTGCGGGGGTGGGGGCTGTGCTGTCAGCTGCCTTGGGGACATGGGGCACAGGCGACCCACCAATGCCATTGCTGGTCCTGCAGCTACTCCTGCCACCACCACTCGCACCTTCCCACATCAGCTGGAGCCATGGCAGCCACTGCTCTGGATTGCCCACCGCTGCCATCTACAGCCCTTCCCCAAAACTAAACTGTTCTTGTAAAACTGATGAAAGGACACTAAGTTAGAAGAGTGAGAGAGGCTTTAATTCTAAATAATACCAGCCATTATTGCAGAGTCCATAAGATTCACAACTTCCCCAATTACTCTTGACAATAAGATCACTATTGTAGAATCTAAGATTGGCCCTTTGAGATATGTTTTCACATTTCTGCAGTTTTGACAACCAGACAGTCCCACCTTGACCTGCCAATCAGTCTTGTGCCCCGCCCCCCCCACCCAGCAACTGACTCAGCAAAATAGGACAGCTGCATTCACTATGATTTCCTCTCTGACCCAAACAATCATCAGGCTCCCTACCCTAGCCCCCTACCCACCAAACTATCTTGGAAAAATTCCTAACCTCTGAGCCTTCAGGGAGATTGATTTGAATAAAAACTTTGTCTCCCATGTTGCATAGCCAGCTTCACATCAATTAGGCTCTTCAGTGCAATGCCATAGTCTCAGTTAGTTGATTTTGTTTGTGCAGTGGACAGGAAGAACCTTTTGGGCAGTTACAGTCACAGATCTGTTAATCTGTGACATAGGATAGGCCTCCCCGGGATTGGACTTTTCCAGCACTAACCAGAAAACAAAGGTTGACATGACAAAAGCACCAAAGGGATGAGACTTCTTAAGATGAACACCTGCAAGAGGTTTACACATTCAGAACAAAAAGTGTTCTACTTAAAATCTTATATATCTTGGGTCCTCAACCGTTTTCAGACCGGCCACTTGGACATGACCTCAAAATCATGCTTCAAGCCCAACCCCAACCCCTCCATGGTAGAAACCAAGAAAGTGTGCTCCCACTTGGTCACCAGTCAATCTCTCAACGACATAAAACAAGATGAGATGGAACGGTGTCTTTTTTTTCTTTTGGCTGCCCACAGCAAAGTTTATAGATGCTGGTATGATCAGAACTGCAAAACTGAACAGTCTGTAGGACTGGTTTGAATAACAGACTTATGGGGGTTTTAGGCTCACATTCTACCCTGCGTTACCCTCTTTTTGTTTTTTCCTTTGGAGATAGAATCTCACTTTCCTTTTGCTGCCCAGGCTGGAGGGGAGTGACATGATCATAGCTCACTGACACCTTGAATTCCTAGGCTCAAGCAATCCTCTTACCTTCATAGCTGAAACTACAGGTGCACACCACTGTGCCTAGCTAATTTTTAAATGTTTTGTAGAGAAAAGATCTTGCCATCTTGCCCAGGCTGGTCTTAAACTCCTGAGCTCAAGCAGTCATCCTACCTTGAGCTCCCAAAGTGGTGCCCGTCTTTGTGACAAAACAACACAGAAAGACAAAGGACAAGACTATTTCTAGGATGAAAGAGACAAAGAAAAGTATGAGCCTTCATAGCAGAAAGTACACCAGAGCTGCTACACTCAAGATAATCACACAAATTCTTTTCTCTCATTAATCAAGATTTCGCAGAAGAAAAACAGAGACATTTATTTTTTTCCTCTGCTTGACTGAATCTCTGTCTACTGGTATGTCAGGTCCTGGGTTCCCTTAACTGTGGCTTCCAGAAAAGCAGAGCTTTGGTATCATGCTCATAGTCCCAAAACTGTAGGGCCAAGGGAAAAACTTTTCCTTTGCTTCTGAGGTTTCATTGAAAATCAACTCATATAAGGCAGATTAATAAAATAAAAGGCATACATATTCATTTACAGGAACATGGGAGAGGACCACAGAGGGATTATCCCCACTCCCCAATTGAGTTCAGAAGCTTATATTCAATCTTGAGGTTACAGAAAGAATAGGGGTTTGGATGGTGGCAAAATAGGTTATGGGAGGCAAAGAAAAGGACACTTGGCTAGCAAAGGTGAGTGATCTTATTATTTAGATGAAATCTCACAGGTACCAGCCTTCAGAGAGAATACACAATGGTGAATGTTTCTTTCAGAACTCTAAAGGTGTCAGAAGCTCAGTTAATCTTTTCTAAGTCTGGACAAGGGATAACCTCAGAGAAAGCCCAGTTCAATCAGTGCAGATTTTCTCTGCAGATGCCTATCTACCCCAGAGACAGTTTTCAGGGCTGCTTCTGTTTGCTGGGCCTCTGAACAGCCATTTCAAAATATGTCAATGTATATTTTGGGGTGAAATATTTTTGTTTCCTTCAATCTGATGCCAAACCACTTTATAAAAAGAACAGGAGACTCATCTCTGTCTTTGTTATTTTACATGGTCTGTGATAGACATTACTGATAAAGTTGAATGTGTCCAGGAAATGTGATAAAGTAAGAACCCTCATTGCAAAGACTTTGGTCATGCTGGCAGCTGTTCTTGGTGCTAAGAAAACAATATTAATGCATTGATCTGCTGATTATATTTCATTATAAATAGGGGTTAGTGGCCCTAAAGAGAGGGCTTTGATCATTTGTAAGAGCTCAGTAATTATATAACACTTGAAAAAATCTTCACCACATTTTTTTATTTCTTTGACCACCTCTGGTCACTTCAAGTTAGAAATACAAATTATAAAAAATAAGCTATTATGTTTTCATCAACAAACTAATGAAAAAAGGCTTTTAGAAAATCTTTAAATTATCCCAGATAAACAATGCTAATCCTACTGACAGACTATTTGTAATATAAGAATAATACTGTCAATCTGACAATTTGAAATCAGTGACAGGCTGATTTTTTAAAAATATGTTACAAAATATCCTACAAAATATCTTCACCTTCCTGCAAGTCTCATCCAAAGCCACTCCCAGATAAACTATAAGACAAGTCTCTCAGTGTTTATGGGTCAAATTTCCCTCCTAGTCTTTCTTCTTCAACATTTGCTAGATTTGTCCTGCTTTCTACCTCCCAGTCAACGGTGTACAGAGGTCGGGACTGAAGCATCTCATTCATCCAACAGAGAGCTATGGAACCTCAGCCATATGCTCAGGCATTATCCCAGCCTTGGAAATAGAGCCAATATGTAGAAAATACAGACACATCAGTCAGCAGATATATACACCAGCTTGCCTGGTGTATATGAAGTGAAATGGACCATTTTTGGCTATTCCATCCCTCTTCCATTCAACTTGGATTATAGCTTTAGCATTTAAAACCTTTTGGCCCTGTCAAACCATACGGACTTGAGTGGGTAGATAAACCACAAGAGGTTTGGTCAATTGTCAATAGTTTTATCAAAGTTAATATATTTAGTATCTATAGAACCCTATGATTCACCGAGGGGGTAAACAGATCAGTCAACATAGTGAATACAGCTGATTTGGCATGGTTTGTTCTTCCTAAACTACATTGCTGTCTTGTGGGTATATGACAATCAAAGTCAGTAACACAGAAGGTGGCATAAGTAGATTAGTACTTGCCAGATCGATGATATTGACATGAGTGATATGAGTATAGATGAGGGATGGAAGGGAAAGTTTTCCATGAGTAGAATATGAATATCTGCTAATGAGTGATTGTCCTTCAGTTCAAAATCCTATGAAAGTAAGTTATTAAGATGAAGATTTTTCTACCCAGGGTGTTTTAGAAAGGAAGATGTAAGGATTTGATCTAAAATACTTTCCTTTTGTTCTCAACTCTCTCACCCAGACTTCATTCTACTTTTTCTTTTATTCATGATCAAAAATCAATGAGTACAGTGCTTGTATTTTCATCCTTTGTTATATAAAAATCCATGTTTTTTTTGAGAGATGAAGTTAAACTCCTTATGGCTATCCCTGAGATTAAAACACATATCATAAACTTAAACTGGCTAAAATGTTCTCAATATAACAGGAGGTAAATACATTCCTGTAAAACACTAGTAAGTGTTAGTAATATTTTGAAAAATGAACCAAATCTTATAAGCCAATTACTTTTAATGACAGACAAAGAAGAACTGTCTTTATGACTTAACAACATTACAAAGGTCCATTTAACTTTATAAAATGATTTTCAAAATGGCCAAATTTTAATTCTGCAAAATAATTAAGCTGTCAAAGGGACTTCTTTATAATCAAAATTGACCATTGTCAATGTTACCATAAAAGTATTTAAATACAAAAATAAAATTGTTTTGAGTTGTAATCAATTTTTAGTTTATTATTCTTTATTCCCAGTCATTATACTTAGGAAATGTTGAATATCCTTTGACCAAAAGTTTTCAGGTTTAATTTTTCATCTAGCTCTCCATCTTGTCTACATCATGTCTCTTTTTTTATGGGTCTCTATTTTTATCACACATGTTCTTTAATTTTTAGCAACAATGGTGTGTTTTTGTTTTGGATTTTGAAAATGTTTGGTATTTTGTTTAATGAAATGGCCATTGAGATGCAGCCAGAAGAGGAGACAGAGGAAAGGCTCAGGAATAAAACACAGTTGATTATATTTAGAGGTCATAGAGAAAGAAGGCAGGCCACACTACATAGGGTCACAGGGGAAGGAAACCAGATTGATCAGGAAAGAGAAGACAGGAGTGAAGGGGAGGTTTAGTCTAGAACCTTTATTGGGTTTTTTTGGGAAAGGCAAGGCAGGGAAGAGTGAACAGTTTAGAATTGGCTAGGTATAATTTTGGTGGACTTTGGACTGTGGGGTGGTCCCTGATTGTTTGGCATCTGACTTTGGGATAACTAAGGCAGAGGAATATTGCCTTCTGGGGATGTTTGGGCCAGATAGAGGAAGTATGGCTTTAGATTGGTTGATCTGTACATCAAATAAATGTTCCAGGCTAGGTCCTTTGCTCTCTCTGGAATTGACTAAACTCAAGGAGCAGTAATTTCTCACCACCCGGGAGGGCTTTTCAGGATGTCAAAACAATATAATAAACAAAGTTAAAACACACAACAACGAAAGTTTTTTTTTCTGAAAAAAACACTACTGGCTGTTATTTCTTGCCAGAATCAATAAAAATTCCTCCTAAAACATTTAAAAATTATCTTCTCTAATTTATTGCTGCAACCTGGTCATCAAACAGCACTAAATGTAACTTGTCTTAATTTTTACCAAAGAAAATTTGGTAGCATTACAATCTGTCTGTCTTACTTCGAGAGAGAGAGATGTGAAATGCAAACATAGACCATAATGTTCTGTGTGAGCTCTAAAAACACTAAGAAATAGATGCAGGAAGTTACATAGAATGGTGGTCTCAAGAATCATCCCCGACTATTGATACAAACTAAACTTGTAGTCAGGGATGCTATAGCATAAAATATTCATGTTGTTATTGGTGCTGAAGGCGACTGCTGATTTATTTGCAATTGGTAGTAAAGAATTCATAACAATGCTATGATGCTCAGCCCTCATAAACCCTGAGAAGCTTCTGTATTTTGCAGGCTTGCAGTTCTGTTGTCATTGCTATAATTTTTTTAAGAAGAAATGAGCTAAGCCTTGTCAGAGCTGACTGCCCTATCTTTTGAAGCTTTTCTTCTCCCAATTGAAGATAAAGGCAAGGAAACTGCCCTGCCACACAGGTTCCTGGTTCCTGGACCTTCTGGGATCTCTCATTCCTGTCAGTTTGCTTTATCGGACTCCTGCCCAAGGATGAAGAAATCATAACTCATAATGACTTGTTTGAAATATTTTATTCCACCTGGGTAAGAGGAGGACACTTTATTATTATTATTTTTATTGGTATTATACTTTAAGTTCTAGGGTACATGTGCACAACGTGCAGGTTTGTTACATATGTATACTTGTGCCATGTTGGTGTGCTGCACCCATCAACTCGTCAGGACCCATCAACTCGTCATTTACATCAGGTATAACTCCCAATGCAATCCCTCCCCACTACCCCCTCCCCATGATAGGCCCCAGTGTTTGATGTTCCCCTTCCCGAGTCCAAGTGATCTCATTGTTCAGTTCCCACCTCTGAGTGAGAACATGCGGTGTTTGGTTTTCTGTTCTTGCTGTAGTTTGCTGAGAATGATGGTTTCCAGCTGCGTCCATGTCCCTACAAAGGACACAAACTCATCCTTTTTTATGGCTACATAGTATTCCATGGTGTATATGTGCCACATGTTCTTAATCCAGTCTGTCACTGATGGACATTGGGTTGATTCCAAGTCTTTCCTATTGTGAATAGTGCCGCAATAAACATACGTGTGCATGTGTCTTTATAGCAGCATGATTTATAATCCTTTGGGTATATCCCCAGTAATGGGATGGCTGGGTCATATGGTACTTCTAGTTCTAGATCCTTAAGGAATTTTCACACTGTTTTCCACAATGGTTGAACTAGTTTATAGTTCCACAAACAGTGTAAAAGTGGTCCTATTTCTCCACAACCTCTCCAGCACCTGTTGTTTCCTGATTTTTTAATGATTGCCATTCTAACTGGTGTGAGATGGTATCTCATTGTGGTTTTGATTTGCATTTCTCTGATGGTGAGTGATGATGAGCATTTTTTCATGTGTCCGTTGGCTACATGAATGTCTCCTTTTGCGAAATGTCTGTTCATATCCTTTGCCCACTTTTTGATGGGGTTGTTCGTTTTTTTCTTGTATATTTGTTTGAGTTCTTTGTAGATTCTGGATATTAGCCCTTTGTCAGATGAGTAGATTGCAAAAATTTTCTCCCATTCTGTAGGTTGCCTGTTCACTCTGATGGTAGTTTCTTTTGCTGTGCAGAAGTTCTTTAGTTTAATTAGATCCCATTTGTCAATTTTGGCTTTTGTTGCCGTTGCTTTTGGTGTTTTAGACATGAAGTCCTTGTCCATGCCTATGTCCTGAATGGTATTACCTAGGTTTTCTTCTAGGGTTTTTATGGTATTAGGTCTAACATTTAAGTCTCTAATCCATCTTGAATTAATCTTCGTATAAGGAGTAAGGAAAGGATCCAGTTTCAGCTTTCTACTTATGGCTAGCCAATTTTCCCAGCACCATTTATTAAATAGGGAATCCTTTCCCCATTTCTTGTTTTTGTCAGGTTTGTCAAAGATCAGATGGCTGTAGATGTGTGGTATTATTTCTGAGAACTCTGTTCTGTTCCATGGGTGTATATTTCTGTTTTGGTACCAGTACCATGCTGTTTTGGTTACTGTAGCCTTGTAGTATAGTTTGAAGTCAGGTAGCGTGACGCCTCCAGCTTTGTTCTTTTGACTTGGGATTGTCTTGGCAACACGGGCTCTTTTTTGGTTCCATATGAACTTTAAAGCAGTTTTTTCCAATTCTGTGAAGAGAGTCATTGGTAGCTTGATGGGGATGGCACTGAATCTATAAATTACCTTGGGCAGTATGGCCATTTTCACAATATTGATTCTTCCTATCCATGAGCATGGTATGTTCTTCCATTTGTTTGTGTCCTCTTTTATTTTACTGAGCAGTGGTTTGTAGTCCTCCTTGAAGAGTTCCTTTACATCCCCTGTAAGTTGGATTCCTAGGTATTTTATTCTCTTTGAAGCAATTGTGAATGGAAGTTCATTCCTGATTTGGCTCTCTGCTTGTCTGTTACTGGTGTGTAAGAATGCTTGTGATTTTTGCACATTAATTTTGTATCCTGAGACTTTGCTGAAGTTTCTTACCAGCTTAAGGATATTTTGGGCTGAGACAATGGGGTTTTCTAAATATACAATCATGTCATCTGCAAACAAGGACAATTTAACTTCTTCTTTTCCTAACTGAATACCCTTGATTTCTTTCTCTTGCCTGATTGCCCTAGCCAGAACTTCCAACACTATGTTGAATAGGAGTCGTGAGAGAGGACATCCCTGTCTTGTGCCAATTTTCAAAGGGAATTTTTCCAGTTTGTGCCCATTCAGTATGATATTGGCTGTGGGTTTGTCATAAATAGCTCTTATTATTTTGAGATACGGAGGAACACACTTTAAAATAAAGAAAATGTGTAGTCATCCTTCCTTACATTTCCCTTCCACATATGTCCTGCTGATCTAGTATTCTGCTGTTCTTTAGTGAAACAGCATTTATCCAGGGAAATTCTAAGGATATAGGAATCCATCAACTCTAGATTTCTAAACCAACAAGGAAACAATAGAGGGGAACTAAATCAATCATTTGTCATAAATACAAATGTCACTAATCCAAAGTTGATGGCCACTTTTCTGTTTTTACATCAGAGCCTGGAGAATCTATCATTTATTGATCTGATACTCTTGGTAGCTTTTTCCAGATTCCACATTGGTGCTGATCTATATTCCTTTTCTCAGTGATAAATGCCATTTAGAATTGTATTATTAATTATTAGGGTTTAATTTTGATAGTCAGTTTTACCAAATTTAGCCTATAAAAACATACACTCTTTACTTGATGGCTACATCATTAACTATTAAATTAAGAAAGCCTTGTATTTACATTAGATGTCACAGTTTATTAAGAAAACATAGATGTATTTTCTCAAACCACAGAACTGTGCTTTATAGTGACAATTTCCATATTATGGGCCCATAATGTTTAGGGTTAATTCTGCATTGTAGTGACTAACAGAAGTAATGGTCTGGATCAGTGCTTCTCAAATTGAAATGTACTTATGAAGCCCATAAAGATCTTTGTAAATGCAGACTCTGATTCAGTAGTCTAGGATGAGGTCTGAGAGTCAGTTTCAAGCAGTCATCAAAAACATGAATGTGGGAGCCCACATGCATTGTGCTCAGGAGCTGCCTTAGAGATTTTTGCCTCCCACATCTCCCCTTTAAAATTGCCTCTGATGTTTGCTTTTGGACTGCCCCCTAAAATATCCACCTGCCAGTTTATCATCTCTTGTTGCAGACCTTCCATCTCCCTAGAATAGTGTTGCTAGATTTACCAAATAAAAACATAGAACACCAGCTAAATTTGAATTTCAGATAAATAACATGTTTTTAGTATAATTGTGTCTCAAATATTGCATGGTACACACTTATACTAAAAATGTATTCATTGTTTACCTGAAATTCAAATTTAACTGGATGACCTGTATTTTATACTGTAATCTTACCGTGGAAACAAATGCCTTGATGTGGATTGGTCTAGATCAATCTCAACACTGTTGTCTTGGGGTCCAGATACTTGCAGGTTGTGGTAGACCATCTTGTGCATTGTAGGAAGTCTAGCAGCATCTATGACTTCTCCTTACCAAACACTTATTACAACCCCACCCCTTGTTGTCACAACTGAAAATGTCTCTAGACATTGGCATTGTCCCTGGGGACAAAGAGAGCAGCCCCAGTTTCAAACTACTGGTCTAGAGGAGGAGGCTGTGTGTGTGTGTGTGTGTGTGTGTGTGTGTGTGTGTGTTTCTAAATACCTAGATTGAGAAAACAAAATATTAGTAAAGTTTTCGGCAAGTTGCAGTGGCTCACACTTGTAATCCTAGCAATTTGGGAGGCTGAGTTGGGTGGATCACTTCAGCCCAGGAGTTCGGGACCATCCTGGGCAACATGGTAAGATTGTCTCTGTAAAAAGTATAAAAATTAGCTAGGCATGGTGGTATGCACCTTTAATCCAAGGTACTTTGGAGGTTGAGGTAGAAGGATCACCTGAGCCAGGGGAGGTTGAGGTTTCAGTGAGCCAAGATAGCACTGCTATACTATAGCCTGGGTGACAGAGTGAGACTATCTCAAAAAAAAAAAAAAAAAAAAAAAAAGTTAGTAAAATTTTGGTAACATGTCTTTCCTTGTCAAATATGATAGGAGAGATGTAATGGGAGTTTCTAAGTTAGTTTCTGTGGAAATCAAGAGATTAAAAAAATTACAGGCAAATATTTTGTCCTATTTTATCTACTTATGAATCGGTTTCACTATCCCCTATTCTCCCAACACATGCACCACTTAACATTTAAAGCTATATTAATGATAATGTAATGAGCACACTGTTTTCCTGAGTATTGTGTTCCATTTCTATACCCAAGAAGTGTACATATTTCCTGTGTGTCTCTGGGGTTAAATATAAATTCTCTTCCCCTGCATTCATGGTCTTTCAGTGGCTTCTTTCTCCCTCCCCAAAGCTCCCCTCCCCACTTTGGGGTTTCCTCCATGTTTCCTAACGTTCCTCTCTCACCTGCTTCATCAGGCCATGCAAACCAAACTGACACAGTTCACAGTCAACTGAGCATTCCAAGAAATTTCTGACCATGTGCTTTGGTAGTATTGTCCTCCATTCACACAGCCTCATAGCCATCCTCAAGCACATTCTGTAAAACCTGACTTTCAAGAAACCCTACTTTATTTCCCTAACTTATAAGAATCACTCTCTTTTCTGGCACCATCCATAGCACAGCTCACTTTCTCCCTTGGATTAGAAACAGTTACTAACAAGTTATCTCCCATACTCACCTGGGAAGACTTTAGAGTAGGCTTTGGGACTGCATTAATGTTACATTGTCCAAAGCACCATCTAGGAGCAGTCCCCAAGGTATCCTCATATTTAGGCTTTCGCACATGCCTTTACTTCTGCTTGGAATGTTTTACTCCTATAGCCTTTTCTGACCTCCCCATTTAAAATGGTTATGACTCTGAGGCAACACACACTAAACCTTCTTTCCTAATTTATTTTTCCCCATGCACTCATCATTTTCTCTCACATGTTATTTTTACTTATTTGTTTCTTATCTGATTCTCCCTAAGAGTATATAATTTTTACCAGGACAGGTTCCTTGTGTCTCCTTCCCGAGTGACTGGGGTAGTTTCTGGCACACAGTAGGTATTCAATAAACAATTGTTGAAAAAGTAATTAATGTGCTGGGATATGTGAAGGTATTTCAAAAGGTGTTGATCTCAAATATATTTGATACTTGAGAATATCAGTAGAATAATTTTGAAGGGACAAAACTTTTATAGGTGTAGAACGTCTAAAACATACCTGGTCACAAAGTTACCACTTTATAATCCTATCTTGACGTTATTTCACACAGAAGGCTTAGAGAGAAAAAGCTGAAAAGTTGTATTGATTGCAATTTTGGGGTAAGTGTACTAAAAAGACTCCCATGCTTAAACTGCTCTAATACCAGGTGCTGGAAATACCACAATTGCTGATATAACAAATACTATATTACTTGTTACTGGCTGAGTAGCTTTAGAAATCAAATGGGACCTAAAGGAAAGTGGAAGAAAGCTCTTTCATAAACCTTTGCTTCTTTTTCCTTTCCCCTTTTTTATTGTCTTCATAAAAGTTTCATTTGAGGGAATGAGGTGCCCCCTGGGGCTGTGTCTACATGAAACCTTAAGGTATTAAGCATTCATTTTTGTGCAATTGATCACACAAGTCAAACATGCCAAATTGGGAGGTTATTCCCCCAAGCACATTAACCAATTATACATGAAATTTCCAGCCCATATGTTGTTGTCTGGTCTTTTTGTTTGTTTGTTTGTTTGTTTGTTTGTTTTGGAGATGGTGTTTCACTCTAGCCCAGCCTGGAGTACAGTGGCACGATCTCTGCTCACTGAAACCTCCACCTCCTGGATTCAAGCAATTCTTCTGCCTCAGCCTCCTGAGTAGCTGGCACTACAGGCATGTGCCATTATGCCCAGGTAATTTTTGTATTTTTAGTAAAGACGGGGTTTCACCAGATTGGCCAGGCTGGTCTCGAACTCCTGACCTCATGGTCTGCCCACCTCAGCCTCCCAAAGTGTTGGGACTACAGGCTTGAACCACCATGCCCAGCCATGTTGTCTGCTCTTCGTCAGGACTACTGTTGCAGCACAAAAGCAGTCATAGACAATAGATAAACAAATGGACATAACTGTGTCCCAGTTAAACTTTGTTTTATGATATTGAAATTTAAATTTCATATAATCCACTTCATGAAATATTTTAAATTCTAAGTTTCTGTGGGTACATAGTAGGTGTATATATTTAAGGGATATATGAGATGTTTTGATTCGACCCATGCAGTATATAATAATTATTTCATGGAAAATGGGGTATTCATCCCATCAAACATTTTTCATTTGTGTTACAAATAATCCAGTTATATATTTTTAGTTTTTAAAAAATGTACTATTAGGTTATTATTGATTATAGTCACTCAGTTGTGTTATCAAATAATAGGTCTTATTCAATCTTCTCTTTTTTTCTTTCTTTTTTGAGACAGGGTTTCACTCTGTCGTCCAGGCTGGAATGCGGTGGCACATTTCAGCTTCAGCTCACTGCAACTTCTGCCTCCTGGGTTCAAGTAATTCTTGTGCCTCAGCCTCTGTAATAACTGGAATTACAGCCATTCACTACCACACCCAGCTATTTGTGTGTGTGTGTGTGTGTGTGTGTGTGTGTGTGTGTGTGTGTGTATTTTTAGTAGAGATGGGGTTTCACCACGTTGGCCAGGTTGGTCTGGAACTTCTGGCCTTGAATGTGTTTGCCTGCCTCAGCCTCCCGAAGTGTTAGAATTACAGGTATTAGCCACCTTGCCTGGCCTTATTCATCCTTTCTAATTATGTTTTGTATCCCTTAACCATCCCCACTCCCCCCTGAAACCTCTACTACCTTTCCCAGCCTCTGGTAACCATCCTTCTACTTCTACCATCCTTGGTTGCCTATGCTTATGGGATGTTACTCTCTATTTCCTGAGGTCGATCGTTTTGATGTTTTAGCTCCTACGAATAAGTGAGAATATGTGAAGTTCGTATTTGTGTCTGAGTTATTTCACTTAACATAATGACCTCCAGCTCCGTTGATGTTGTTGAAAATGATTGACTCTCATTCTTTTCTTTTTCATGGCTGAATAGTACTCCATTGTGCATATGTACCACATTCTCTTCATTCATTCAACTGTTCTTGGACACTTACGTTGCTTCCAAATCTTGGCTATTTTGAACAGTGCTACAACAAACATGAGAGTGCAGACATCTCTTTGATATATTGATTTCCTTTTTTAGGTATATATGCAGCAGTGGGATTATTGGATTATATGAGAGTTCTATTTTTAGTTTTTTGAGGAACCCACAAACTGTTCTCCATAGGGGCTGTCTAATTTACATTCCCACCAATACTGTGGAAGGGCTCACTTTTCTCCACATCCTCTCTAGCATTTTTATTGCCTGTCTTTGGGATAAAAGCCATTTTAACTGGGGTGTCATGATATCTCATTATAGTTTTGACTTGCATTTTTCTGATGATCAATGATGTTGAGCACTTTTTCATATGTCTGTTTGCCATTTTAATGTCTTTTGAGAAATATTTATTCAAATCTTTTGACCATTTAAAAAATTGGATTATTAGATTTTTTCCTATAAGATATTTAAGATCCTTATATATTCTGGTTACTAGTCCCTTGTCAGATGGGTAGTTTGCATATATTTTCTTCCATTCTGTGGATTTTCTTTTCATGTTGACTGTTCTTTGCCCAGCAGAAGCTTTTTAACTTGAAGTGATCCCGTTTATCCAATTTTGCTTTGGTTGCCTATCCTTACGGGATGTTACTCAAGAAATTTTTGCCCAGACCAAGGTTGTAGAGAGTTTCCCAAAATTTTTACTGCAGTATTTCATAGTTTGAAGTCTTACATTTAAGTATTTAATCCATTTTGATTTGCGTATATGGCAAGAGATAGGGGTCACATTTCATTCTTCTGTGTGTGAATATCCAGTTTCCCACCACTGTTTACTGTTGAAAATGATTTACTATAAGTATATGGATTTATTGCTGGGTTCTGTATTCTGTTCCATGTGTCTGGATTTATGCCAGTACCATGCTGTGTTGCTTACTGTAGCTCTGTAGTATAATTTGAAGTCAGGTAATGTGATTATTTTAGTTTTTTTTCTTTTTGCTCAGGACAGCTTTGATTATTTGGGGTCTTTTGTGGTTCCATATAAATTTTAGGATTTTTTAATATTTCTGTGAAGAATGCCATTTGTGCTTTGATAGGGATTACATTAAATCTGTAGCTTGCTTTGGATATTATGGAAATTTTAAAAATATTGATTCTTCCAGTCCATGAACATGAAGTATGTTTCCATTTTTGTGTGTCTTTTAATTTCTTTCATCAGTTTTTAATAGTTTTCATTTTGAGATCTTTTACTTCTTTGGTCAACTTCAAAGTATTTATTTTTAAGTGTGGTTATGGTAAATGGGATTACTTTTTGATTTCTTTTTCAAAATGTTAGTGATTTGTATGTTGATTTTATATCCTGCAGCTTTGCTGAATGTGTTTATCAGTTCTAATAGTTGTTTTAGGGATCCTTTAGGTTTTTACAAATATAAGATCATTTCATCTGGAAACGATTTTGGGTTTGATTTGCACTTTTTTAGTTCTTTAAGATGCATTATTAGGTTATTTGAAGTTTTCATTTCTTTTTGATGTAGACACTTATAACTATGAATTTCCCTCTTGGTAGTGCTTTTACTGTATCTCATAGGTTTTGGCATGTTGTGTTTCCATTACTGTTTGTTTCAACAGATTTTTCAATTTTCTTCTTGATTCAGGAGCATACTGTTTAATTTTCATGTGTTTGTATAGTTTCCAAAATGCCCCTTGTTATTGATTTCTAGTTTGATTCCACTGGGGTTAGAAAAGATGCTTGATATTAGTTCCATTTTTTGGAATGTTTTAAGACTTGTTTTGTGACCTAATCTATGATCTATCCTTGAGAATGGTTCATGTCCTGAGGAGTAGAATATGTATTCTGCAGCCATTGCATGAAGTGTTCTGTAAATAGCTATTAGGCTTATTTTGTATCTAGCACAGATTAAATCTGATGTTTCTTTGTTGATTTTCTGTCTGGAGGATCTGTCCAATGCTGAAAGTGGGGTGTTGTCCAGCTGTTATCATATTGGTGTCTATCTCTTCCTTTAGTGCTAACAATATTTGCTTTATATGTATGGGTGCTCCTGCATTAGATGTGCGTATATTTTCAATTGATATATCTTCTGCTGAATTGACCCCTTATCATTATGTAATTGACTTGTTTCTCTCTTGCTACAGTTTTGGTCTTGAAATGTATTTTGTCTGATACAATATAGCTACTTCTGCTCTTTTTTGGTTTTCATTGGCATGGAGTGTCTTTATCTTTTTGTTTTCAGTCCATCTGCATCTTTACAGGTGAAATGTGGTTCTTGTGGGCATCAGATCATTGGATCTTATGTTTTAATCCAATAAGACATTCTAAGTCTTTGGATTGGACAGTTTAGACCATTTACATTCAAGGTTATGATTGATAAGTAAGGATTATTCCTGTCATTTTGTTATTTGTTTTCTGGTTTTTGTGTGTGTCTGTGTGTGGTCTTCTCTTCCTTCATTTCTTTCTGTCTTCCTTTTAGTGAAGGTGATTTTCTCTAGTAGTATATTTTAATTTCTTGCTTTCTATTTTCTGTGTATCCACTGTATATTTTTCAATTTGAGGTTACCATGAGGCTTGCAAAAACTATCTTACAACTCATTATTTTAAATTGATGGCAACCTAATACTGATTGCATAAGCAAACAAGCAAAAAAGCTAATAAAACTCTAGTCTTTAGCTTTGTCCCCTTGCTTTTTAACTTTTCGTTGTTTCTCTTTGTGACTTATTGTACTGTCTATGTCTTGAAAAGTTGTGGTATTTACTACTTTTAAGTGGTTCATTGTTTAGTCTTTCTACTTAAGAGTAGTTCATATATTACAAGTACAGTGTTATAATATCCTGTGTTTGTCTGTGTGCTATTAGTGAGACTTGTACTTTCAGATCATTTCATATTGCTTATTAACATCTTCTCTCAGATGGAAGAAATTCCTTTAGCATTTCTTATAGGACAGATTGGGTGTTGATGAAATCCTCAGCTTTTGTGTATCTAGGATGGTCTTTATTTCTCCTTCTTGCTTGAAAGATATTTTCACTGGATATATCATTCTAGGGTAAAAGTTATTTTCCTTCAGCACTTTAAATATGTTATGCTACTTTCTCCTGGTCTGCAAGGTTTCCACTGAACAGTCTGCTGCCAGACATAATGGAGCTTCATTGTATGTTATTTGTTTCTTTTCTCTTGCTGCCTTTATGATCCTTTCTTTATCCTTGATCTTTGGGAGTTTGATTCCTTGAGGTAGTCTTCTTTGGGTTACATCTGTTTGGTGCTCTATAAACCTTCTTGTATTTGAATATTGATATCTTTGTCTAGGTTTGGGAAGTTCTCTTTAAATAAACTTTCTGTTCCTGTCTTTTTTTCTACTTCCACTTTAAGATCAATGAAAGATTTGCCATTTAAGTCTATTTTCTAGACCTTGTAAGTGTGCTTCATTGTTTTTTATTCCTTTTTCTTTTATTTCCTCTGTGTATGTTCAAATAGCCTGCCTTCAAGCTCACTAATTCTTTCTTCTGTTTGACCCATTTTGCTATTAAGGGACTCTGATGCATTCTTCAATAGGTCAATTGCATTTTTTATTTCTAGAATTTCTGCTTGATTCTTTCTTGTTATTTTAATCTCTTTGTTAAATTTCTGATAGAATTCTGAATTTCTTTGCTGTATTATTTTTAATTTTGTTGCGTTTCTTCAAAACAACTGTGGTTGAGCTGATATCCAAGATGCAAGACAAAGTCCTCTTTCCTCTACTCTCTCCTCTCCTCAAGCAGAAGGAAGGAGTCACTTTTGTTGCTGCAAGCTGCACTGCCTGGGGTTGGGGGAAGAGTGCTGCAAGCACTCTTTTAGCCTCCCCATCCGCTGTTTCCCTCGGTCACATGCCATCTGAATCTACTGGCTCTAAGTCCAGTCCGGGACTAGGAAATGCCTAGGAATTGAAGTCTTTGTGTCCTAGAGTGCCTTTTGCGTTTACTTAGAACCCCAGAGCACTTTGGCCCATGGTGGCAAGGCCTGCCAAGAAACTTGAGTTCTGACTGCTAGAATGGGTGATTCCCCTCTGGCTAGGTTGGTCCAAATGTTCTGTCCATGAATAGGCACCAGCTGAGCCCAGCAGGGCTTTGCTGTGCACTGTGACAGGGTAGCACTGTGTTCAATGTAAAGTCCCCCAGTCGCTGTGCTGTCTGTCCCACAAATGCACAGACTCTCTGAGTGTGCATCTTGCATTACCTAAGACAAGGTCCCATAGCTGTAGTATATTCTTTGTCTTTTTTCCTGTCTATTGGAGGAGGGGGGTCAGGCAAAATCTTGGTTTCTTCTGCTGGGGAAAGGGGGGAGGGTTGGTGTTGACGATTCAAGACTATTTCCTACCCTCTTCAGAGTCTCTGTAGCGAAATGAAGTTAAAACCATGCACTGTGAGTGCCCACCTGATATTTGGTTCTTCTGATGGTGCTTTTTGGTGCATAGCTGGTTATTAAATTTTCGTGTGTGTTGGGGGGGATGGCAAATGTAGGCTTCTTTTTGTTTTTGTTTTTGTTTTAATACTTTAAGTTCTAGGGTACATGTGCACAACGTGCAGGTTTGTTACATATGTATACTTGTGCCATGTTGTTGTGTTGCACCCATTAACTCATCATTTACATTAGGTATATCTCCTAATGCTATCCCTCGCTACTACCCCCTGCCCACAATAGGACCCGATGTGTGATGCTCCCCTTCCTGTCTCCAAGTAATCTCATTGTTCAATTCCCACCTATGAGTGAGAACATGTGGTGTTTCGTTTTTTGTTCTGGTGATAGTTTGCTGAGAACGATGGCTTCCAGCTGCATCCATGTCCCTACAAAGGACATGAACTCATCCTTTTTTACGGCTGCACAGTATTCCACGGTGTACATGTGCCACATTTTCTTAATCCAGTCTGTCACAGATGGACATTTGGGTTGATTCCAAGTCTTTGCTATTATGAATAGTGCTGCAATAAACATCCGTGTGCATGTGTCTTTATAGCAGCATGATTTATAATCCTTTGGGTATATCCCCAGTAATGGGATGGCTGGGTCAAATAGTATTTTTAGTTCTAGATCCTTGAGGAATCGCCACACTGTTTTCCACAATGGTTGCACTAGTTTACAGTCCCACCAACAGTGTAAAAGTGTTCCTATTTCTCCACATCCTCTCCAGCACCTGTTGTTTCCTGATTTTTTAATGATTGCCATTCTAAATGTAGGCTTCTATTCAGCCATCTTACTCTGCCTCCTCTTCTTCTTTTTAAAATTATTCTGTTTAGTTGTTCTTTGCTTGTAGGTCCCACAAAAACAGGCAGTGGGCTAGATTTTGCCCTTTAGCTGTAGTTTGTTGCCTTCTGCCACAGACTGCTTCAAGATGATAGCAGTGCCCTCTAGGCTCTTCTAGGGTAATCTGAGCAGGAACAGATTGGAATGGAGTAGCCATGTGTGTGAGAACACAGGCATGTTACATGAAAGGCAAGATTTCAAGTCAGACAGCAGTTTGAAGGAGTATTGCAAACTCAGTGCTGAATTTGATCCCTAATTAAGATGTTGTAGATTCTTTGTGCTTTTATCTAAATCCTGTTATCACTCTGCAATTTTTAGGACTAATTAATGCAGGCTCATCTATCCTTGTACTACCTCTTCTAGCAGTTTAGAAAAAAATCATCATTTTTTAAAAAATTATCATCAACATGTATTTGCAGAAATGGAGAGCCAAACATATTATTTTCTATCCTTTGTGCTGCCTAATGCTTTATATTAGGTTTATTCCGTCTGTGTCATCTTAGCTGCAAAAATATAGTTCCAGCAAAAGGTGAAGGTGTTCAGAGTTTGATACTATGCAATTAAGACTTAAGGATACTAATCTTAAACTTTTATATTTAGATCTTGTCCACAATGATAGAATCAAGGGCCACTTCCCCTCTTATTTATTAACAAATGTTTTAAAAAGTTGCTTACAAATTATATAAACTTTAATGCTTTTATAGTACAATCCCTGTGGATACCAGAGAATATCGTTTCCAAGTCACAAATTTAGGCAATTCTTTATCTCAACTTCTAGATTTTTTTCCCTCAAAATGTCAAAATTTGGAATATCCAGTTTCATAGTATAGCTTACCCAACTCTTAATAGTAATTATTGATGTCATGATTTTTTAAATCCAATGTTTCTCAGAATTAGTTTGCAGCCTCTATATCAGACCAAACCATCTGCTCTTAGATGTGTTGGTTTTTCCAAGCAGGAGACCTTTCTTATGCTTTTCACTGAAGTAATACAGTACTTTCATTTTGGCCGGGGGAAACTGGGTTTAGCTTTTGAAAGAAAGTCTCTTAAGACACTGATAATGCACTTTCAATTAGTAAAATTAGCCTTTATCACTTAATAAATGAAAAGAGTCTCTCTATCCACTTTATATCACAAAGAATTAAAATCTCCTGTCCTTTGTTTTAATTGGTGATTGAAAATACGTTTTCATCTAAATGCATTAGCACTGAGTGTCCCTTCCCCTGTTGTGCTTCCTGTTTGAAAAGCTAATTAAATGGTCTCATTGCTGATTGGCTGGAAGCCTATACAACTTCCTGGCTGCAGGCCATTAACACCCTGGCCAGAAGTGCTGACAAAAAGATGAAGAGATTTACACCCTCTGATTTCTGTATTAACAACAAGGACACAACAGTATGTGGTCTTGTCAGTAGATAATACAATCTAAAGATATGATTTCTTTTTCCACAGGTGCATTTGTCTCTGAAAATTAGCAGTTCAGCTTGGTGTGAATAATAAGGCATCTTCTCTGATGAGTTTGAATCACATGAAAAAATCTGTTATGGACAAGTTCAAGGTTTATAAGACTATTACCATTTCTCTAAATGATAGAACCCAAGTCAGCTTATTTCTAGATCTGTGTTCTGATTACTTAAAAATAGTACTGGAAATAACAAGCATGAAAAGTGTTCTATAAGGGCAAAATACATACATATATATAAATATTGCAAAAAATAGTTTTCTTAATTATGTCAGTTATTAACATAAGATTACTTAATAACAACAGGAAACAATGCACCATGATAAGATTGCTTTTCCCAATGAATTCACCACTGATTTTAATAATTTACCATATATTTTAGCAAGAAAACATGTGAAGCAAGTGTGTATGTCTGTATACAGAAGCCTACATAAAAACAGAGGGATATATGTAAGTAAACATATACACATACCCCTCTTTACATAGATATCTGTATACACACACACATACACACATATATATAGAAGCACATATATGAATATTAATCATGCACATAGATATACATATACACATATGTCATAGTATAAGACATAATATAACCAATTTAATTGGCTTTTCAAACAGGAAGCTCAACAGGGGAGGGAATGTTGAGCACTAAATGCATTTAGATGGAAACGTGTTTTCAATCATCAATTAAAGATTAGATGTAGAGAACCTCTAATATATGAGATTTGGAACTAGGAATTGGAGATGGAGTAAAAAATCAGTTTTTCATATTCATTATATATTCTTTCATAAAAGGAAATGATTGAATATATTTGATCACTAAGGCCCTTTCTAGATTTAAAGTGATAAATCTAAGATTTGTATATATTCAGATCCCTTTCATTAAACCACTAGGGAGTTCCGAAAATGATAGTAGATGAGTATGGAAGGATAGAAAGAAGTACAAATGAAATATCAGGCTTTCAAGAATTAATCAGCCACTACCCATTGACCACATACTACTCTAAAGGTGCTGTGCTAGGCTGAGATTGCAAAAGAACTAAGTCTCATTCTTATTTGTGAGAAGCTTATAGAATGATTTTTGGAGACATATGTAGCTATTGACATCAAAGCCATCCAGGTAAAGCAGGGATTGAGAAGTGGTGTAGAAAATTTATGGTTGGGTCCTACGTTTCAGAAACAGAAGTCACTTTACAAAATATAGAGTGTACTAGAAATCTTGTTTGCACAGTTAATTGGCGTACAACACATTTTCTTATTAGTTGTTTCAAAGAGAATCCAACCCTTTAGGGTCGAAATTATTGTAAGTTTTAAATTCTGAATTACCATAAGGAATTTTTCATAAATTGAGGCCATCACCAAAATATTCTGCAATGATAAGGACCAGTCATCAGAACTTTAAGATGAAGTCAATCAATTGAAGTGGAATATTTTAGAGTTTTCTCAATAGATGGTCCTTTGCCTAAATGAACAAAACAAAAATAATTCTTAATGTGATCAGACTTTAAAACAAGGAGAGTGTTATTTGGTGTTTTTACCACGTGTAAGACACTGAATATCCAAAGAAATATAGAGCACTCTATCAGGCCTTGAGCAATCTAAAAGTTAATTGGATGAAAACATGGTATCTGTAGCAATATGGAGCTGCTGATTTCCAAATGCGTGTCAGTGAGACTAAGATCTATGCAATATCAACAAAGAACATAGAAAAATAGATTCAATTTGGTTTTAGAAGTTTGAGTTGCATTCTGATATTTTAGCTGTGCATTCAACAAATATTTAGTGAGTGCCTACTGTGTACCAGGCAAAGAGGATGCAATGTTGAGCAATTCCAACCAAGGTTCAGCCCTCATGAGTTGGGAAAGAGCGAACTAATTGAACACAGGGTTGGAGGGCAGAGGGAGGCATAGCTGGTGAGGTATATAGGAAAGCATAAAGTCATGCTTAGGAGCTCAGTGAGAAGACTAGTGGGGATAGAACATATGGTTACTAATAAAGCAATATAGGAAACAAGAATTCCTAGTAAATGATTTCATAAAACCTCCTAAACCAGCTCACTGTGGTACATATCAGGTGAGTTATTTGGAAAATATTGATGTGTTAATGATATTCCCAGATGTAAGCTTTAAGTTAGATTAACTCTTTGTAAATTTACTAGTGAGAAATTACCTTGAAGACACACCTCACATATCACATAGGTGGCCTCGGATTGATGAACTCTGTTGGTATCTTAGTAGATAGTTCTACATCTAAGACTCAGTTCAACAGCAATTTTCTAAAAGGACAAACTACAATTACAAAAACAAAATTGGTATGTGTCTCAAATACCATTCTGATGTAGAAGTATCTATACATCACTTTAAATATTGTCTCACATCCCCAGATTCTGAGGCTAAGAGAAAAGTAAAATATATGAAAGGAGTTTGCGTTAAAGGGTGCAGACTTTGATTCAAAGCAAAGTCATAGAACCTGGCAAAATTTGAGATAAATCCAGCTGTTTTAAATGTAGGTTCTTGATCTTTTCCTTGAAAAGCTGAACGACTTTTAAATAATAGCAATATTTAGACAACCTTTGGGAACCAGAGTTCTATCTACAGAACCAATTAAATCAGTGTAAATGATATAAAATTAATAAGGGTCAATAAATGACTAGATAGCTTAGTTATTATAAGCAAAGGAAATAATACTTTAATGTTAAAATTAATGTTCAAACTAACTTGAGTCGGTCAGATTTTTGCCAAATTGGGGTTTTCATTGACTCCTCTCTTGCCGTAAATCCCTACACTTGTTTTTAAGCTCCTCTATTAAGAACCCTGATGATAAATGTTGCCTGGTGAACTCTGCATTTTCTACTAGACAGGCAGTTATCTTAGGGCAGTGATGGGGAATGTTTATAATTTGCTTCAGTAGCTTCAGTGTCTGGTGTGTCTATTACATTTGTTTTTAAATTATGTTCTGAATGATTGACATAAATTATGTCATGAATGAGAATGACATGGATGAATGTAAGCTCTGACCACATATTAGGTTGTTTAAACATAGAATCCCAAAGTAATGTGTTTTTATAAATAATAGAAACCTTGGGGGTCAACCTCTGTAACCCTTTTCATTTTAGAAATTCAGAGATTGAAGTCGAGTAATTAACTTCTTACTCCTGTTTAATTTTTAACCATATCTCTTGCTCACATGTATTATTTTTTTGCTGTCTTCCATACCACTGCATTTTTACACCCACATAATCTAAGCAAAATCACAACCTAAATATTTTACTTGGAAACTGAGGTTCGTTCTTGACCCATCCCTTTTTCTCATAAACCATACTAACGTTCAGTAGGTTCTGTTCATTCTACATCAAAATAGAGCTAGACTTTCTCCTTTCTTCCATCCCCACTGTTACTTTACTTGTCTATTTCCTTTTGCCTTGACTGCTAAGTTTCTCTTTGAGATTCCTGCTTCCACTCTTGTATTCACCACCATCTTCTCAAACTATTCTCTATACAGCAGCGAGAATGATCTTCCAGATATGTAAATCTGATCACGTCATTTCCTTGCTTAAAACCCCTCAATAACATCTCAATGTGGTTGCAATAAAATGCAGACTTACTAAGGTGGTGGATGGCATCTGAATTATCAACCCTGCTTACAGCCCCAGGTTAATCTTTTGCCATGTTCTTCTTGGCCCACTGAGCTTCAAAGCTCATGTCCTATTGAACCACACATGTTTTTAAATAAATACTTATTGATACTTTAATACTTCTTTTTAAGTTCGTAGATATTAACATCAGGAAAGGTCATAAACAAGCTTGGAAGCAATGTTGTTGCTGATTCTATAAAAACTGCCTAAGTACCCTGACATTTGAGTTTCAAAGCTGTTCTGAAGGGATAATTTACTTCCTACCACACATACCTGCAGCCAGATTGTGGCCCCCAAAGAAGCAGGGTAGAAATATATCTGACTTCCCAGGTGTGCCCTTTCCCCATCTTTCTTCTCAGACTAGGTGTCATGTGATATAACTGGACCCAGGAGAATGACCCCACAACTGAAAGAACTGAAAGATTTTTATGAAGGATGATTTACTATTCTCCAATGTACTGACATTTTTCTACAGCCCAATGATTGCTGGGGTGTAAGTACAGAACAAAATATGTTGAGATAAAAGATCATTTCAGGCTTTTGTGGTGAACTTTGATTCTGGTGAGTTTGAGACACATTTCAAATTATAAACTTTAGCGTCAAACATCGTCATTTCCCCTTCAAGTGGCTATTATATCTGGTTATTCTGGGTCAGGTTATCAAAAATTTGGTAATTCTTAAACAAGTTTTGATTTTCTCAGAGTCTCAGAAGAAAAGGTTGAAAATCACACAAGTTATGCAGTTAAGCAGAAATATTTTGGTTTTCCATTTTCATTGTGCAAAGGCATTTTATTAGCTCCAATTTTCCCCCAGTAGGTACTTCTAAATGGAAATTAAAATTATGTAGATTTACCAGAAGTCTTTAATCTAAATTATTATTTCTGATGGGATTTCTGGCTTCTCATCTTACAAAGTAGATTTTATGGGGAGGAAAAATATATTAAAATTATGAGAGGAAAATTGACATATTTGATGTGAATCTTAGCTATTACCAAATTAACTTTAATGAATTATATAATATGGAATAAAGGCTTTGAGCAGACACTACTCTCTCTACTGCTTCCTTGCAATGAAAACTTTTTTCGTTTAGCCTTCTCCCTTTTTTTAGGCTCTGTCTACAGATTTTGAATATAGCACTCAGGCACATATGGTTGGCAGGAGAAGAAATCATTTATTTTGAGAAGAGGGTAGTCCTACCAAACAATGTAGAGTAAAAAGTATTGCCAGAGAATCTCAGCAGGGCCACCTACAGCCAAATAAAGGCAAAACCTTATATTAAACCTAATACAGTGCCTGGTATGTATTCAGTGACTGCCACTGGTAAGAAGAAAAATAGGAACTTCAGCTAATAGATTGTCAGGTAGAAGATAATTTAATCCTTTGGGTAATTTAACCCTTTGGGTAACATGCTCAATTAAAAGTTTGAAACAATTATAACCCAATAAATTCTTGTTTCACTGACCTTTGAAATGAACAGAAAAATGTCTTGTCAAGTTTCTCTGTTTATGAAAATCCTTGTTGTTTGGGCTTTGTAACGTTTCATTCAGAAAATATGCCGGATGTGAATTCTGTATTCCTACCCTGGAATTCCAAAATCGAGAAGAGTGAATCATTTTCTGAACAGTAACTGGACTTACCTATAACATAGCACAACTTGTTACATAACATGATATAACATATTAATGTAGCAGAAACATACGTTACTATTTGTTTATTAATTTGGGTATTAGTCAATGTTTATTGAGTGCTACTGTGTACCTAGGGAACAATACCAAAACATAGGAGTCATAGATTTCCCCCTACCCCATGAAGATCACTGTACTTCTGCAGTCAAAACACACAAGACTTACAATACAATTTTTAAAAAACAGTATCAGCCTCTCTTATGAAGTAGAAAAAACATAAGTTTTCAAATTCCTCACTGCTTCCCATTATTTGCTGACTTACTTGCCATTTCCAAAAACATGTGCGGTCTTTAGATTCACTGTTTTTTGTTGTTGTTGTTGTTGTTGTTGTTGTTTTACACATGTTGCTTCTCTGTCTAGAATATCCTTTTGTATCTTGGGCACCTGGTGACCTCCCATTCTTTATTCAAGACCCAGCCATAGTCCACCATTTTTGAAGTTCTTTTCTGGTTATTGATTTCCCAGTAGGCATCACTGAGGATTATTCTGTCTTTCCTCCACCAGTGTCTTTCATTTTTATCATAGTGCACTATGTTATATATTTGCCTTTCCTACTAGACTATGAATTCTTTGAGGAAAGAAACTGGTACTGTTCATCATTGTATTCCTCAGGCAATTAGGATGATCCCTGGCACATACTAGACGTCCAATAAATGCTGACTGACTCTATTACTCTGGGTTATCCAGAAACAGAACACACACACACACACACACACACACACACACGCATAAACACAATATAAGTATGTATTTATATTTTATATATTATATACAATATATAGGATCTATCCATCTATTTAGAAAGATAAGTAGAGAAAGAGATTGATCACAAGGAATTGGCTCACATGATTCTGGAAGCTAAGAAGTCCTAGTATCTGTAATTGGCAAGCTCTGGAGACCCAGGAGACGTGATGGTATAGTTCCAGTTAGAATCTGAAGGCCTCAGAACCTGGAGACTTAATGGTGAAAGTTCCAGTTCAAGTCTGAGTTCAAAGGCAAGAGAAGACTAATGCCCCAGCTCAAGCAGTCAGGCAGAAAATGAATTTTCTTTCATTCTGCTTTTTGTTCTATTCAGGCCTTTAACGGATTGGACAAAGCCCACTCACATTGGGGAAGACATTGTTTTGTTCAGTCTATTGCTTTAAATTTTAATTTTATCTAGAAACAACCTTATAGACACATCCAAAATAAGGTTTGGCCAAAAGGCTGGGTGCCTCATGGCCCAGTCAAGGTGACACATAGAATTAGTCACCACACTAACTGAGTGAATGAATGGGTGATCTAGGAATTCCCATTAAGTAATGCAGTCAGTGCAGGTAGGGGTGCATGAAAGGAGATCCTAGATAAAGTAGGGAAAGGGTGGTGACAGTGATGTGATGAAAAACAGAAATAATACCAATTTAGAGTTTGCTTTTCTGCTTTTGAAGGATTTGCTTGTCCTGAATTGTGCATACTTTCAAGTAGGCCCAACAAATATCAGCCATATTCACAATCAACTTTTACGAGTGTTGCAACCATTCATTAGCCATGTGTAATGAGATTTTTTGCTTAATAGAAAGCCTCAGCCTTAATTCTGTCAAACTATTCATTACTATTGATTATAAACCAATCTCAGGTTTTTGTAATAAGAATTTTATCTGCAGAAGAGAGAATTAAAATTATTGTCAAAGCTTGTGGAGGTAAACATGTCTTCATGAAATCAATATGCTCAATAAGAGTTGCTTGCAAATTTCACTGAATATAATGCACTGAATAGAGTATTAGAAACATTAGGAAAGTTTCCTTTTGTATTTTTAAAGATATGTGTGTTTTAGAAAAAAATGAGAAATGTAATTTTCACTCATTTAAAAAATGTCAACATAATTTTCTATGGATATATAATGTTATGTACAGTGAGTATACTATAATTTGCTTAACCAATTACCAATTGTGCAATTAGCCCATTTTATATTTTTACTAATTTAAATAACGATGTTAAATACATATGTAACTTTTTTCTTTGTATATTTATATGTGGATTCCTAGAAGAAAAATTATTGGGTTAAAATGTTTGTTTGTTTGTTTCGAGACAGAGTGTTGCTCTGTTGCCCAGGCTGGAGTACAGTGGCACAATCTGGCTTATGGCAATCTTGGCCTCCTGGGCTCAAGTGATCCTCATGCCTCAGCCTCCCGAGCAGCCTTAGAATTACAGGTGCACACAACCACACGGCTCATTTTTGTATTTTTAGTTGAGTAGAGGTTTCACCTTGTTGGCCAGGCTTGTCTCAAACTCCTAACCTCAGGTGATCCGCCCGCTTAGGCCTCTCAAAGTGCTAGGATTACAGGTGTGAGCCACTGTACCCAACCGTGGTTAAATTGTTCTGATGCAAATTTTCAAGTCACTTTACCAAGGTGGTGCATCAATTCACACTTTCAGAAGTATTGTTAATTATCATTTTAAGAGGTTTGCACCACTGATAGGCTAAGGTCCTATCTCATTTTTATTATATTTTCAGTTTTGATTATTAGTGAATATTTGTCTACATTAGAAATTTAAAGAACTTCTATAGAAAATCTTCCATTAAAGTAAAACAAGCAAATAAACTCCTAACTGATCTACATATTAAGTATGAGTCTGCATTTGGCTTCATGCGTACTCATGCGTACTCACAGTTAAACAACCTCTTTCAGTCACCAAAGATGCCAGCAGAGCTAAGATGAAAAGTAGTTGTCACTATACATTATTTGCTATCTAGTACCTTCTGTAAGAAGGATTTCATTCTAACTTTCACATAAAGAAATGGCATTGATGTTCAATATAATTTGATTAGATTTTAAGAAGAATCTAGAAAGACAATACCATATGAGTTTGAGGAAGAGATGGTAAAACTCTATTATTTAACCTTGTGCTGAGAGTAGATACTATAATATAGCTTGAATGGAGGAAATAAAGTTATTAAAATGCTACCTAGAACAATGCTTCCCAAAACTGCCTCTGTTGACCCTATAATTAATCAAAGACCTTGATGGGCCAAGCCAACTCATGCTTGTCTGATTGCTGATAATGAAATCAAGAAGAGAAGGGCTGTTAGGACATGTTGTAGTTCACGTCTGATCACCACCTCCAGGGGAAAGCTGGGTGGGGGCTGAAATCCAGTTCTGGATTTACTGGGTGATTCTGTGCAGTGCCTTTATAAAATTCATTCCCTCAGAGGCAGTACCCTTTCCTAATTATTACAATGGCAAAGTATGAACTGCCAGAGATCCTGAGGATGTTACCAAGAAGGATGATTCCAGAGAATACTGAATTACTCCATGGCTTTGAAGGCCAGTTAAGTAATAAGCTAGCAATGCTCGTAGTTGAGATTATGATAGACCAGCCTTTAAACTGGCTCTTGGTCATAGGGATTATAGGGGTCCCCAAATGGCATCTGGTTCTAGGTCTCATGTATAGTCAGCCTTTCATCGCTTCAAGGATCTGGGACAGTACCAACACTACAGAAGATGTTATATTGGACAAACCCCAAAGATGATTCTGAGAAAGACTTAGTTGATGGCATTACTCCTTACCTATTTTTGGCCTAGGGCAATAGCTCATCATGCGCTGCTAAGCTTGCAGAGCTGGACAAACTGACTGGGTAATCTGGCTATACTGTTTTTCTTTCCCTTTGACATCCTTTAGAGGTTTAGTCATTTGGCCATGTGATTGCTTCTTATAAGATCACACACTGGGTGAACATGGCTGGCCCTTACCAGGCACGCTTACCAGAACTTCCTTTGCAATGTCCACCACAGAACAATTGCTCTTCAGCCAACCACCTGCGAGTCCATAATTTTGCCAGTGAAAATGAAGCAAGAATAAAAAGGAGTGGGAGAGAAAAAAGGGAAATGATAGCTCACAGAGGGATGTGGCAAGTACAGGCCTAAATGAGCTTCTAGCAAATACCCTGCATATCCTTTATTGGCCTTCTGGCTGTTTTTTGAAAAGGACTAATTCTAGAGAACTTCACTTTGGATTGCCTCTATTCTCTGCCCTTTGGCTAATTTGAGAATTAAAAAGGGCAGAGGAGGTCTGGCTTTGAAGGGATGTAACCTTCAGGCTTTAATTTGGAGCAAACAAAGCATTTACAGCAGCTCTCCTCTGGCAGTTGCACAGTATTACCACACTGCTGAATATTTAAAAGCAAGGCCTGTTTCCAACCCCAAGGTCTGTCCCCCAATTGATAAGTCTCTTTTTATTAAATGAACTTTAATTACTTAATAATTAGACCTTCCACAGGAGAAGATGTGGATCCTGATAGTCTGCCAACCAGGCTAGAGGGCAAATCGGAAGAATGTGCTATTTTCAGATTAGAATTTAAAAGAAGGAACAGGCCCATTCTGGGGGTGTGGGTGGAGGAGAGACCTCCCTAGAGGCGGCAAGTCTTGGCGTAAACCCGGACTGTAAAATGCTTTATTTCCACTTTTGCTTGAAAACTAAAGTACTTTAGAATTAAATGAGAGTACACCTCAAAAATATTCAAACTTTCTGACTGTCTGGGTCTGATGGAAAGATTTCTCGTCGTCTATGCAGTGTGTGTATGCTTGGGTGGAAGGGTAGGGAGAGACTATTGTTCTCCTTATTTTAATTCTGAGAGCTAACACTTCTGATGTCCCTACAGATTTAGCAGCTTTCCATTCATTGCCATGGTGATTTTTTACCTCATTTTTTTTTTTTTAGCATCACAAAGGAAAAGCCCAAATGAAAAATGTTTGCTGCTTTTGCTATTAACATTTCTACTGCCTGGTGACAGCAAATATTTGGGTTGTGCCTAGCTTCTGAGGAAATATGTATTGGTCTGAGATTGATGGCCGCAGCCATTGCCCAGGCTGTCCCAGCTGGGTGGGGGCTGGCCCTGAGACCACTGATAACTTTGTTCCTGGGGACAGTGATGTGAAAGGAGGATGAGGAAATCCCATTCAAAATGTCTAGTGATTTACAGCTGAACTGTATGTGGCTTAGATAATATTTTCACAAATGCCTTACGCATAGCCTGTCCACCCCTCACCACTGCCCCCCCCGACCCCAGTCTCTTCAAATGAAATGATTTATTAGTCTCAGCTCTTTTCTGCTTTCCTGAAAAAAATCACTGCTTTTCCCTTCTCTTATTATTTATTTATTTTTCAAAGACAGGGTCTCTCTCTGCCACCCAGGCTGGAGTGCAGATATGTGATCATAGCTTACTGCAGCATCGAACTCCTGGGCTCAAGTGATCCTGCCACCTCAGCTTCCTGAGTAGCTGGGACTACAGGTGTGCACCTCCAGCCCTGGTTAATTAAAACAATTTTTTTTTAAATTATTTTATTTTGAGACAGAGTTTCGTTCTTGTTGCCCAGGCTGGAGTGTAATGGCACAAAGCCAGCTCAAAGCAACCCCACCTCCTGGGTTCAAGTGATTCTCCTTCCTCAGCCTCCCAAGTAGCTGGGATTACAGGCATGCACCACCATGCCCATCTAATTTTTTGTATTTTTGGTGGAGACGGGGTTTCTCCATGTTGGTCAGGGTGGTCTCGAACTCCTGACCTCAGGTGATCTGCCTGTCTCAGCCTCCCAAAGTTCTGGGATTACAGGCGTGAGCCACCACCACCGGCCTTAAAACATGTTGTTGTTGTTTTTTTTTTTTTTTTTTTAATAGAGACAGACTCTCTCTATCTTGACCAAGTTGGTCTCAAACTCTTGTCCTTCAGTGATCTCCCACCTTAGACTGCCAAAGTGTTGGGATTACAGGCATAAGCCACCACTCCAAGGCTCCTCTAACTAACTCTTCATGCTTTCCTAGTTATTGCTAGTGTTTCCTAAACTTTCCAATGTTTAGGGTCTGGAATATTTGCTTAAACTGATTATCTTAACAATGATACATATTTTTCATTCAATATATATTTGATGGCCAACTATTTGCCATACACCATGCTAAGTGTTTACAGTATAGAATAAAATAGACTTGGCTCTGGCCCGGCACGGTGGCTCATGCCTGTAATCCCAGCACTTTGGGAGGCCGAGGATAGTAAGGTCAGGAGATCTAGACCATCTTAGCTAACATGGTGAAACCCCGTCTCTACTGAAAACAAAAAATTAGCCAGGCGTGGTGGTGGGCGCTTTTAGTCCCAGCTACTGGGGAGGCTGAGGCAGTGTGTGAACCCGGGAGGCAGAGCTTGCAGTGAGCCGAGATCGCACCACTGCACTCCATCCAGCCTGTGCGACAGAGTGAGACTCCCTCAAAAAAAAAAAAAAGAAAAAAGAAAAGAAAAGAAAAGACTCAGCTCTGATTTGTGATTTGTGGAATTTACAGATTAGTCTAGATGATGGCTATCAAATAAGTACTGGAGATAAAACCTGTAGGACAACTGGTTCTATCCAGACTTGGGGGAAGCTGCTATGAGAAAGTGAGAATTCTGATACTGCATTGGACTATTAAGTCTCAGGTATTCAAACACTCTGTTACTGAAGAGCTGCAAATAGAGTAAAACCTTTACTCTTCCTTGCATGGATAGTTAATAAATGTTCTGGGAACAAATTGGGGTTACAGCTGTTTAACAGGCATTGAGCAACACTTAACAAAGTAACATATAAGTAGACTCCTAATGAATCCTTTTAGTGTTAACATTAGTATTACGGAACAATGGAAGATCCTTTTCAGGACTCAAAATAACAAGGTAAGACCCATTTCTCTATGGCAGTCTCATAATGACTCTATAGCTCTTGCTAATAGCACTCAATGCTTACTATATAACTATAGTTAGAACTGTTGACATCAAAATTTTTGATGCTGAAGCCCAGGCACTTTTACTGTGTATTAATCACTTATAAAATTTGAATTAAAACTGTCTTTATCATTTCTAAGGAGATTAAACAGAGCTTCCATATGTGTCTGACTTTTCCATATGTAAACCAAAATGTTCCTTCCTTTTTATAGTTTCTCACTAATAAGTTCTGATCTTTGTTAATGTATGGAGATGCAGATAATATGGAAATCTGTAAGGTGGCTTGTGTGGGACACTTCCAGCAACACCATGTGTTCTGTATTTAAAACTGCTGTAACATCTTGGGCCGGGCTAGGTGTGAAGGTAGGAACTTTGAAATTCATTCTTGAAAACAACCTTTTCCTAGGCTGACAATGTAAGCCCTCCGAAATCACCAAAAATAGTTTGTGTGCTATTTTTAATAGTAAAGTACTTCAGGCTGAAATCTGTCTATGGGAATTCAACATACTAAACAAAAAAGTGTACTCAGTACAGTACTGCTACTTGAGGGTTGAGGAGTAAAGAGTATTGACATATAAAAGAAAGTCTTTTTGAAATAGTTTTGTTTATGTCAGGAAAATAAGGTATTTTAAGAAGTATAATAATTCAGTACTAAACCTTTAAAAATAACGATCATGGGCTGAGTACAGTGGCTCACGCCTGTGATCCTGGCACTTTGGGATATCAAGGTTGGTGGATCATTTGAAGTCAGGAGTTTGAGACCAGCCTGGCCAACATGGTGAAACCCTGTCTCTACTGAAAATACAAAAATTAGCTGGGCATGGTGGCATGCACCTGTGGTCCTAGCTACTCGGGATACTGAGGCAGGAGAATTGCTTGAACTGAGAGACAGGTTGCTGTGAGCTGAGATCGTGCCGCTGCACTACATCCTGTGCAACAGAGTAAGACTCGTGCTCAAAAAACAAAAAGAAAAGAAAAAATAACCATACTATAAACATTTGAAATAGTTTGGTACCAGTTCCATCTAGAAAGTGGAGATAATAATACTTCCTTAAAGAGCCATTGCAAAGATTAAATAAGGTCATTTATAAAAGTGCTTAAAATGGCATAAATGATAAAACTGAATCTGTTCCCAAAGTCATCTAGCTTGTTAAATAATGAAGCAGAGAAGTGACTCTAGGTAATCTCATTATTCCAAACTGCTACAGAGTATGTTGGAAAGTGACAGAGCCAAAGCTCAAATCCAACTTTCAAAATTTGGATGTCTGCAATACTCTATTTAAATCTTTAGAGTCACATAGAACCTCAGCCAGTATTTGCGTATTTTTTTCTTTCAGTAAATATTTGATATACTTCACAGAAATAAAATATAAAACATTCACACAAATGTAGAAATACTTTTAAGCTTTTATTTATACACTTAACTTTTTATAGTATCTGCAAAGTGTGAGTACTATAAAAATTTTAAAGGTGGAGTGATGATTTCCAGTAACTAAGACTAGGAAAAAGGGAGAGATTTTTGACTGAGTGCCTAAAGCATGACTAGAGATTTGATAGGTAAATGTTAGGAAAGAGGATGTTCCTTTTTAGAGGAAGTTCCATGAGAAACACAACCAAGAGGAAAACATGTTTAGGACATCTAAAAGTTCAATAGATCTGAGAATTGTTTTGCAGAAGTTGTGGAAAATGAGCCTGAAAGGCACATTGTGCTAGATACATGCGCACGTATTAAACAAAAAACCATTTGCCTGGTTTTGTGGCAAAAGACAATGCCAGCACATTTTGGGAACTTCAAGATTTCCAGAGTGAAGCAAAAACTTTAGTGATGTAGGAGCACTGATGTTTTGACTGTTTGGAGTGCATTTGAGTGAGAAAAACATAAAGATAGAAAGACCATTGCTGCTGTGATTACAATGGATCAGATGTGGCCTAATGAGTCTGCACCAGGCTTTTTCCATGAACGGGCTGTTGTTGAGCAGGTAAGTATTTTTCACAAGCATCTAGTCAAAATTATTCCTGTATCTTTCTCTGGATGAAGCGTGGGAATCGTTTGTATTGCATGAGAACATTAAATGACTTTTATGAAAATACAGTATTTCATACATATGAGTTATAGTGAGTTTATTGTCCATTGCTAGATATTCATACACATGCCTTGAAACTATAGTACTAAGTTGATAGCCTATAACTTCTTCTTCTTTTAAGACTGTTGCTGGGCTGTTATATCACCATGAGATGTAAGTGCTAAAATTTAGCACAATATTGGGAGTGCTAAGTCAAGTCTTATAGAGCCTTATAAACTTAGAATTGCTTTTGAATGTGTAGTTTCCCATTTAGAGACAGAAAGAAAAGACTGCATCATGTTTGTAATTTCTCACTATGACAAATAATCAACTATGTGAAATTTTCAAACATTGCATTGTTAACTTTTAAACAAGATGCAGTTCTGACCCTGGCTTGTTAAGATCTGAAATCATCACAGAGTGCATGCAATTCTATTACCCAATTCTATTAAGTCTAATTATATTAATATGCAATCTCAACCTTTGTATTAAATTCTTCCAGGTAGATGAAGTTTACATAGGAAACCAATTGTTGAATATCGGTTTGAATTACTATTTCATTTTACATATTCCAGGCTCTAAAACCTACTTGGAAATACATTTTTGAATGCAATAGACATTCGGTTGTAAAATAGATGTTTTATTTCTATTTTAGTATTTCTTTTTTTGAGACAGGTTCTCACCCTCTTGCCCAGGCTACAGTGCAGTGGCACAGTCTTAGCTCACTGCAACTTCTGCCTCTGGGCTCAAGCGATCCTCCCACCTCAGCCTCCTGAGTAGCTGGAACCACAGGTGTGTGCCACCACACCTGGGTAATTTTAAAAAATTTCTTGTAAAGACTGCGTTTCATCATGTTGCCCAGGCTGGTCTCAAACTCCTGGGCTCAAGTGATTCTCCCGCCTTTGCCTCCCAAAATGCTGGGATTACAGGTGTGAACCACCATGAATAAATGGTTTAAATGCTTTAAATTTATCCAATGTGTGTAACTTCAAAAGAGCCATAAATCTGAATATATAAATGTCCAGATTGTTAAAATCAACTTAAAATTGTATTCTCACCTACATGTATTAAATATATAACTTGTGTGTATTGGAAAATTATTCCTGACTACATTTCCTTAACTGCAAAATAAAATGCTAGGGATTACAACCAAGAAGAAAACTATTAAATAAAAATAAAATTTGTTTGAAACTCATTGCCCTACGTAAGCCTCGCATCTATCACTACTCATTGCAGCTTTGGTTTGTGTGGTAGATACAGATCATGCTCTGTTTAAGTACATGCTTTAAATCCATACCTGAGCCAATCTGTAGTAGATTAACGTACTTCTTTGGAATAAACTAGCAAGACTATCTAACGCAGACAGTCTGAAAACTGGATTTTGAGCAGTAAGCCTGGGTACCTGTTAACTAATTCCTTTTGTTCTTCACCCAGTGGTAGATGCAGCACAGACACAGATCAGTTCTTCTAACTGAAAAAGAATAAAATTAGGCAAGTGGCTGGCGCCCCCTGTAGGTAAACTGTAGTGTTTATTCAGGTATCCCCGTGGATCCAGATTTCAGAGCCTTAGTTTAAGAATCAGCTGAATAATTTTATAATATATATGTGAGGGATAAATTAATATTTGCATCAATATTAAGGTTTTTGCATGGTATAGCATTAATCTTACAAAGAACAATCTTAATATTGCAACTCTAGAATTGCAGGTCTATTTCTGTGGATATAGCTATAATGAGTGATATCCTTCAGCAGCTTGTACCTAACCCACATATAATTTTGGTCTAATTTTATATTTCATAGATTCAGTTATTCTGTGGTCCAAAAACTCTAATCCCTAAAAGAGACGTAAAATTTCACCTTCACTTAGGGAAGGAAAGTGAAATAGCATCTCTATAGCATTGCTTATTGTCTCTCATATTAAATTATGATTTGACTCAGGTCATTTTATGTTTACCCTTTCGGTCACAGCAAAATTTTTATCAGGTTGTGAGGAAAATTAAGATCATGAAAATTAATAGATGCAAATTCAAACTAAGGGTAATTAAAACTGAACACAGTAGAATTTTGTTTACTAAAGATTAATGAGACAATCAGATTTCTTGACAAAATTTAAACCTAGACCTGGGGAATATTGACTTAAATTTATAAAATAAAAATCACAGTAACATAAAATATGATTAGTAAAACTTGACATGAACCCCAGACTGATGAATGGATCAAAGTTTATTGTTATATGTCCATACAATTAAAACAATTCTGGAATGACTCAAATGAATATAGAAATATCAGAATTTAACTGGGATGAATAGCAAACATTAATAATAATTAAAATTTAGTTGAATTTTCTCTAAAAAATAAACTTGCCAGTGGTCTTTCAATGATGGCATAATTGATACCAATAGATTTATTTGTAATCATTTAAAACACAAGAATTTCATGGTCAAAATTTAGGATCACAAATAACCACTCATACATAAAAGGGAGTGCAAGATGGCAAGGTGAAAACATCTACCTCTCTCACGTACAATGTCATGGCAGAGAAGGCTTATTTCTCACTATGCTTATGCTTGGTAATGGCCAGTTTCTTTTATTTTTTCCTTATATTTACTTCATATGAATGCATCATTTTCACATGTTATTTCATATGAATATTGAAGTGACCACGTAAATTAGATATCCCATTTCATGGCCCAAAGAAACAAGTTTCCAAAGTATTCATATAGAATAGGTGGCTCAACTAGCCTAGAAACACAAGCTATTCTAATTCCGGCTTTTAAATCTTTTTCACTACACCACAGCCATAGCGGGCAAATGTGGATGAATATTTACCATAAGCAGTAAACCCTAAAAACAGTCCTTTGTTACTATAACTGGTGGTTCCTGTCATCCCTCTTTCTTGAAGCTGCTGTAGGTATGCCATATGACCAGTCCTTCATGAATCTCCATGACTACATAACGCTTTGTCCAAAGTGGGGTGACAGGAACCTGTCAAGTGTTCCTGTCAAGTGGGGTGACAGGAATTCTGTCCATAGGACCAGGATTCAGGAGAACAAGTTTCTATCTGTAGGACTGTCACCTAGAAACTGAATTCGAATGTGGAATTTCACTTCTCTGAGCCTCAATTTCCTTATTTGTAAAATTAGGCTGCTCTTATGTACTTTGTTAATTTTACAGGGCTGTTTTATTTACTAATAAATAAGCTCTAGAGATGAATGGCAACGTCTTCATTACTTTTTAGCCTCTGAGCATACTGTAGTGCCAGACAGAACATGTGGTAAAGTGTGAAGAGCAAATGAGATGATGTTTGAGAAAACAGCTTGTAAAATATAATTTTCTATAAAGAATACAAAGTGTGATTATTTTTACTGGCGATTATTGTGCCTTATTTGGAAGACTTACTCTTCCTTCTTTGTTTTTCTCCTAGGACCACTGAGGTTCCTTTCTCAGACAGAATCTGTCACAGCCTTCATGGGAGACACAGTGCTACTCAAGTGTGAAGTCACTGGGGAGCCCATGCCGACAATCCACTGGCAGAAGAACCAACAAGACCTGACTCCAATCCCAGGCGACTCTCGAGTGGTGGTCTTACCCTCTGGAGCACTGCAGATCAGCCGACTCCAACCAGGGGACATTGGAATTTACCGATGCTCAGCTCGAAATCCAGCCAGCTCAAGAACAGGAAATGAAGCAGAAGTCAGAATTTTATCAGGTATTGCAATGCTCTTTATTGCCTTCAGAATGATATTCTCTGCAGTAAGTTGAAAAACAATTTTTTCTGTAACAGATATTTGTAATGGCCGTAAGTTCTGTATTGTTCATTGTGTTTTGCTTTTTATTGTTACTTGCTTGCTTGCCAAAGCATTCAATGAGGTTGTGCCAAAAGCTGTTTTTTTTTTTTTTTTTTTTTTTTTTTTATGTCTTGAAGTTTCTGGAAAAACAGGTATCTCTCCTTTATTCATTCACTTGTTCTATTACTATTTAGTGAGTGTTTCTTTGTGCAAGCCCCACTGGTAAGCATTTCTCACTTATTTTTTCATTTTCCTCTGGTAACATTCTAAGAGGTAGTTTTTATTGATTTCAAAGGAGGAAGGTGAAAACTTGCAATGTTAAGAACATTTCCTAAGTTAATATTGAACTATACATATAGGATATATCTCATATATAGTTCGATATTAATCATATATAGTTCAATATTAAAATTAGGCTGATCTTACCTACTTTGTTAATTTTACAGGGCTGTTTTGTTTGCCAATGAATAAGCTCTAGAGATGAATGGCAACGTCTTCATTACTTTTTAGCTTCCAAGCGTACTGTAGTGCCAGATAGAAAATGTGGTAAAGTGTGAAGAGTTCTCTTTTGTATATTCTGTACTTCATTAGTCACAGGGATACTGACTTAAATGTATCAATAACCATTGGCAACACTTACATTTCATCTACCAAGCAATGACAGAAGCAAAGCTAGCATTTATTCCCTAGAATAAATTTCCTAGCTAGATACACATACATGCATCTATTTACATATCTATTACATATATCTATATATGATATATAGCTATAATATATGTATATATGTATTTTAGACTAGGATCTTACTCTGTTGCCCAGGCTGAATGCAGTGGTGTGATCACAGCTCACTGCTGCCTCAACTTTCCAGGTCCAGGTGCTCCTCCCACCTCAGTCTCAGTAGCTGGGACCACAGACTTGTGGCACCACACCCGGCTAATTTTTTGTATTTTTTTGTGAAGAAGAGGTTTTACCCCGTTGCCCAAGCTGGTCTCAAACTCCTGGGCTCCAACAATCTGCCTGCCTAGGCCTCCCAAATTGCTGGGATTACAGGCGTGAGCCGCTGCGCCCAGACTGAACAATCGTTTACTTGTCCATTCACATGCTTATTTCTGAGAAGCACGGTGCTAAGTACAAGGAATATGGCAGTGACTAAAACTGTCCCAGAGCCTGGCTCATTAGAGTTCTGGGTGGATGCACACATGTAAGTAATTATAATAGGGTGTGATTGATATAATGGTAAAAAAAAGCCATTTCTCTCCAACTCTTATTTTACTTTCTCTTCTCTGGCAAATCTCTAAGATACTGGCCTCATTTTGTATTCTAAATAGTCAGGGTTGAATTGGATGTTCCCTAAGACCTCTTCTCTTCCAATAACCTCTACTGTAGTATACTCATGTAATGCCTAGTTTCTCTTTTAGCCAAGCTTGTAAGACTGACTTAGATGCTCTTCAGAGAATCACAAAAAAGGCACACACTTGAGAAAGTGGAACTGACTACATCTCAAAGCATGGATGCTGGCTTCCGTCTCCATGCTCTTAACCGTGTATAGTTATCACAAGTACTTCAGCTATGCAGAGAGTAACATTCCTGTAATTCTAAAAGCAAATTGGCAATTCAATTGGAAGTTTCCAGGTGCTTTAATGAGGACATCTCTAAAACCTCTCTTTTGTATATTCTGTACTCCATTAGTCACAGGGATACGGACTTAAATGTATCAATAAACATTGGCAACACTTACATTTCATCTGCTAGGCAATGACAGAAGCAAAACTAGCATTTATTCCCAAAACATACATGCATCTATTTATGTATCCATTACATACACAAAGTTTTAAATATTTATATTCACATATTATTAATAATGCATCTGTTGAGTATACCAGATAGGAAGCCAAGGTAAGCTGCATTATACCTGATATAAATGATGAATTGATGGGTGCTGACGAGTTGATGGGTGCAGCACACCAACATGGCACATATATACATATGTAACAAACCTGCACGTTATGCACATGTACCCTAGAACTTAAAGTATAATAAAAAAATAAATAAATAAATAAATAAAAGAAAATTGGCAAGAATATGTTTAGCTTAATATGATAGGAAAGTCTGTTTTCCAGTGGTATTAAGGAATCAAGTTGAACTAATGAAATATTAAATTAGAAATGCAAAGTTTTAAAAGACACAGAGACATAATGAATCCCCATTTACCTTTCTTTGTTCACCTTGCAACAGCCATTTGCACTGTAAACCATGGAGATTTATTTAAAGCCAAATTTTGCTTTGTTAATTTGCCTAAAACAGAGACTATGTTGTACTTTTGAGATGTGTGAGCATTTCTTAGCTGAATTGAAACTGATAGTTTTGTAAATGCATCACATCAAAAGAAGATTTTTATCTAAATTCTATGAATTCAAATATAAACTTTAGAAAAAATTATGAGTTAAGACAGTACATGAACGTGTGTGCACATGCATGCACACACACACAAGTTATTGTTATACTTGGATAAGCCTGTCTCGTAGACTAGCTGTCAAGTAAAGAACCTGCTAAAGGAGGATGCGTTTAACACATCCTCAAGTTTACAAGTTGGTGTAGAGGTCAAATTCACAGACGCACAATAAGTACGAGACTGAGAGCATGAATGAGTGAGTGAATGAATGAATGGCAAATCTCTGCTTCTCTTAGTTGCCATTTAGGGTTCTCTCATTGTAAAAATCATGCTAATCCTTTCTGAATAAATTTCCACTCTCTCTAAGTACCGATGTGAGGCAGTAATAAATTACAGATATAATACATATGTGTGTATATGTGTGTATACATGTTAATACATACACGCACCTATACAAACATCATATTAGCGTGACTTAGGACTATTAAACATGGTACCAGAATGGTTAGAACTTTTGAAAAGTATATTTTTTTCGGAGTCACTAAATTACCATATTGACTGATGAAGTAGTTTATATCTTGCTTTTAGTTTGAGACATAGATGTTAATGAAAAATTTGGCCACTTTCCCTAACATTCATTTTTACCATAGTTCATAAGAAGTGTTTGAATTTATGTGTATGTGGTTATAGTTATATAATTCTAAATAATATTTAATATACTTACTCAAGTCTGTGTGAAACTTATTTCAGGTTGCCTCTTTTATATATAAGGTGTCTTTTATCACCAAGTAACTGAGGTCTATTAGATTCAGAGTTTAACAAACAGTAGTTTTAAAGTGCTATCTTTCAGCAACCAGTTTCACTTTATTCATTAAATAAATACTTTATTCAATTAACTTTTGAATGAAGCTTATATACCTGACATCCTGCTGGTTGCTAGGAATGAAATGTTGGAATACCATGCCCTACAAAAGCTTATAGTCCAATGGGGGAAATAGACAAAGCAAGTAGGCTGTGTTGTGAAAGAAGAAAACACAGAGCCACCACTACCCTCAAAAGAGCCATACCAACAAGTACTAGCTAGGCAAAGAGAAGTATATACCATGGAAAAAGAGCAGCATGCACAAAGCATAAAGAAAATAGAGATCAAAACCTTTTCAGGCCAACTGTATACATTCTGACTGGCTCATAGGCAGGAGGCGATAAAGGGGAAGAAGCTGGAAGGAAGGGAATTAAATGGTAAGGAGGATGAGGTGGAAAGATCCAGAAATCATGTTTGATTCGGTCCTGGAAACATATCACAAGCGGCTTATGGGTGAGGGGATAGAATCCAGGCCCTGATAAAAGCTGGTTAGTAGAACTTTTCATTGAGACCGGAAGTAGGAGAGTAGTGTTATTGTGTTTAAAACAAATTACAGATTTTTTTAGAAGGTATTTTCCCATAAAGTTTTATCTCTTCCAGATTAAAATAATCATGTCATTAAAGGTATGAAAATTAGTACCTAGTTTCATTTGTTGGTTAATGTTTTAAGACAAATTAAATTTTGGCTTTTGGAAATTATACATGTGTAACAGAATCAGTAATACATTGTTCTAAAGCATTTTTTAAAATATCAATAAGAAAACACTAAGTCAGAGTTGAGATGTTTTACAATGTCTGATTGTGTGTAATGGCGAACGTGTGATGAATGGAAGCAGCCATTGTGGTTGTCAAGTTCACTTTGTTCATGTCACATCATGTCTGAGTGCCAAGCAGGAGATTGAATTGCAGAATTATAAATCTGCTTTGGGCACCAGATTGACTACAATTACTGGCCTATACAATGGAATTCTTATTTTAGTTTGCTTAATGGCCTAATTGAATTGATCAATTGGTAATTCAATCTATTGTTTAACTACAATTAGGTGACTCTGAGCCCTGTATAGACCTGAACTAAATATTTATCTAAATAGAGACATTGGCTTTTAAAGAAATAAATTAGACTAAAATATATATGATTTTTCTCTATTTTTATTGCAATAAATATTAGCAGAAACCATTCTAAAATCCATCTTATTTGAAAGGAAAATCCTGTCTGAAAGGAAAACAAATAGTTTTAGATTTTTCTTCATTGCTAAGAATTTATTCCTCAATGGTACATTAAACTTTTTAGTTTTGCTAAATATTACTTATATTTCAAAATGAATCTATTTTCTATAAAATAGGTTGATAAAATAGGTTGTAGTTATAGAAAATAGATTCCATTTCTATGGAATAATGATCTGTATAACAAAGAGGACACTTTCTTCACTTTTAAAATTTATTATCAAGCCAGATGGTTAATTCATGTAGCCCTATGACTAACATAAGGCAGAGAAGGGCAAATTCAGGCACACAAATCTAGTTCCAAATGAACATAGACAAGGAACTAGTTGGGAAATTCAGAAGGTTTTTATAGATTATTATTTTATAGATCATAAGGGAAGAACTGTCTGTACAATGATTCCAGTAGATGATAAATCCAGAATGAGAAGTTGAGCTCACCGTATGGAGATCCTGGAACCTCATGCCTAGGAATTTAGAGTTGATTCAATTAACTTTGTTGATGATTGGGCATCACTGAAGGTTTTTGAGCAATGAATATACTGACATAAACATACACCCAAAAAACAAAAGGAAGTGAACAGCCCATTAGGTTAATGCATTACCTGATATTTTTGTCTCATATTTAACGTTTTTTATGCATTGTAGGATTTTCTCATAGTGTGTTTTCTTTATAAGAATCTAGTTTGAATAAAACTTTCTCCTATACCAGGGTATAAAAAGGGTGCACTTAGCCTTTCATAATTTAAGATGGATAAAATGGTTTCTCGTGCTCCTCTCATATATACCAGAAAAAAAATGAAGTATATGATCATATTGTATGTAAGCCAGGTGAAGTCCGTGTTTTCTAGATATATCAGATTTAATTCAGATGGCATGAAAAGGTCTGCATATGGACACTCACAATCCATTTTCCGTGGATTCTGCTCACATTGACTTAATATTGGCCAATTAATAAATACTAAAAATTCCCGACTTGAACTACTGTTATAGTAAGTAGTTAATATCATGGGGTCTGACACAGATTGATTAAGTACAAATCTTTGTTTCACCACCTGGTAATTGTACAATTTAGGGCATGTTACTTAATCTGAATCTTTATTTATCTTATAAAATGTAGCAAGTAATATCACATATTTCATAGGGTGGTTGTGAGGCTTGAGTTTGACAAGGCAAGTACAAAGCCTGGAACCTCAAAGTCCTCAGTAGCTTAGCATTTTAGAGTTTCCATTTTTAAATAAATCGATTTTCATGTCCAGATTATTTCTCTGGTAATAAATTACCTGATTTTGGATTCTGGGTCTCATAAGTATTAATTTATCTACGGTAGTTCATTACACATGCTTTAGGCTATTTATCTGTAATCCTGGTACATTTCTGCATTTTATTTTTACATCTAAGAGAAGTCAGAGTTTCCTGAAACTTCTTCCTCTCTAGTAACTTATTGCTACGTGATTTTACGTTTCTCTACCTCTCTAGCAGCATTATTTTCCTTTGCTATACAATGTGGTACAAGAGGAACTGGTTTAGAAATAGGAGTCAGGAGATAAATAAGCTTGATAGTATTTGATCTTCATTACCAGTGAACAATTCTAATCCTCTCAAACTGTTAGTTTCCTTATCTGTTAAGAGAAGGAATCAGCCTTTTCAAATCTTTTCACTACAAAGGATCTAATTTATTATTTCATTCCACGTTCACCCTCAACTCTGCCTTTACAATCCTAGACTTGAACAATTTGGGTCTGCAAGACGAAATCTAATCCTTAAAAGCCACAAGGTCATCCTATAACACAATAATTAATAAAAAATAGTTTTAAGTCAGTTTCTGCTGTCACACAAATCACACCAAAAGAAGACAGGATACCTTTTATTGTGTACAACTAAGTTCCACGTCATTCTGAGACCCTCTCCACACCAGATGATAACTTGAGCCTGCCCTCCTTGGTAACTAGTGCTAGGCGGAGCACAGGAGTAAGCTGACAATCATGTTGTAGTGGATTTAGTTATAGTAGGTCAGGTCAGTTAACCATTGTGCGATAACCAAGGTAACCAGTCTTTCACATGGAGCTGGTGACATTCCGTTCAGATGTAACAAAGCCTCATATGTTGATAAGCCTAAACTGACTAACTGTGGATACATAGACCATTTCTGTTTGATTCTGAATTGAAACATAATTCTTTCTTTCCCAGTGCTCTTTGGGTGGACATCAGCAAGGCTCAGGATTCCAAGCTGAACATTTAAAAACTTGGGGACTGATTACATTTTTCTAGTCATGTCTGTCATTCTAAAATTGTGATCTCCCCCTCAGCAAATCTACCAGGTTTTTTTTTCTATTTTTATTATTGACCTTGAGTGATGTTAGATATGGGTTATATTATATTCTCTTAGCCACTATTTCCTGGTAAGTTACTATTTCCCATAAGTTCAAAAGCAAAAACAATGTATTTGAGATTGTCCTCCACATGGAGGAATGAATATGTCTTGGAAAGGAGAGAACTTTTTTTTTTTTTCCCCAAGAGTCTAATGAGGACAAAATATGGTTGTTTCTGCATTTACTTATGAATGTGACATTTAACAGCCCTAGGTGGGTCATCTTAAGGGTGAGGCAATCATCCGTGACTCTCACATGAACAAGAAAGCCTCCCTGAGGGTGTGTAGAAGCCAAACTTGTAACCCATGAAGCAAAAGTCACAAAAAAAAAAAAAAATAGTGAAAAGACCTGTAGAGCTTGCTTCCTTCTCTGGCCTCATTTGCCATCAATTTATTTCCGGAACATAAAAGAAGACAAATTTAGTCATAAATTATGGGCACACTTTTATTGATTCAACACTAGCAAAATGGGAAATAATCCAAATGCTTTGGTTCATGATCAAACAACAAGAGTCAAAATCACAAACCCACTGCTTTTCTGGAAAGTTTTTCATGCTGCTTTATCTATACATTATGAAGATTTTTGGATTCTCCAAACTAACTTTGACACATCGTAATGGCAACATTTGTTTTCTGGGATTCTACTGTCAGCTGCAAAAAAAAAAAAAAAAAAAACTAAAAAAAAAAAAAAAAAATCACTTCCTTCAGACTTGCTACAAAATGAATCTGATATACTCAAAATTTGCTGTGAGACACAAGGGGTAGAAGCCATACGCCAGTGATAAGAATAGATGCTCTCCTTTCTTCCGCCAGACTCTAACTAGAAATAGCAATATGTATGTGTACATGGAGAAAGAAAGAGGAAATATGAACAGATGTAGGAATATTTAAAGAGAGGGAATGTCATTTTTAGTACTGAATTGGTGTAAATGAGGAAGGAAAATAACAGAATCCTAGAGTGGCGAATAATAGCTCCTGAGAAATGACTCCTTTCTCCCTCCATGTTCAAAGCTCCTTGGCTTACATCCAGATGGAGGTTTTCATTTTTTTATTAAATAAATTCTGATTCCTGTGATCAGTTTGGATTTGGCTGGCTTTTCAATAAAGAATATTCTAAATGCAGAGTTAGAAGGAGTTTCATGGAATTTTTCACTCAGAGCACATATTAGAGTACCTACTGGTGTTTGAAGGCTCACAGTACCTGCTGAATTTTCTAAAACAGAGCTAGATGGGGGATGACGAAGCAGCCAGCAGGTGAACAGTAGGTTAGCTTGAAATTGAGGATGCAGACAGAACAAACCAGCTCTCTGAAGTCAAATTAATTTGTAACTCTTATGCCTGGGAAGAAATCAAAGAGAATACACCACAGTTGCCTGCAGTGCCCTTTCATTTCCATTTGGAAATGTGTTTGATATTCCATGGAGGCAGGAATTTAATAAAGAAAACCAAGGAGTACACAATAAGGAAAAAAAGGCTTTTGCATTCAGAAAGCATACAAATTAAAAGCAACTACTGGTTATTTTGAGGAAGACAGTTATTAAGTTGTGAAAACTGGTATCGTTTTTCTTGCCAACGCAGATGTCAGCAGTCCATAATTTAATTTCTCTATGTCTCAGTTATTCTTTAGATTCAGCGCCGTAAATTTGGTGTTGAGGTTCCTAAATAATTGTTTAGAGAAATGACCCTGTTAAAGGAAAGCCGTAGACATGAGCATAGCATTTATGCATGAGCATAAATTCTAGTTTACTCAGGATAGTTTTAATAATACCCAGCGTCCCAAAATAATTGTAAGGAGTGTTTTTTTAAGACTCTAAGAAGCGTCCCAGATTGGATACTTCATATGACCAACCAAGTCATCTACCATGAGGGGAAGATAAAATTGTGTGGCCCCAAAGGCATTTGGGAAACTCTGTGACTATGGACAGTGAAATATGTCTCTCAGTAGGTCACACACACTTAAATAATTTGACCGTTGTAATCTTTTAATCTTAAAAAAAAAAAAATCTTTAAAAAGAATATATTGTCTTCCTTTAATACATCTTCCCTTCTTTAGGGCATGGGGCCTGATGATAGTTAACTTTTTGTTTCTGAATATATTAAGTGTAAATAAATGTGTCAGGTTATATGATCCATGATGCTATTGGACTTTTAACAAACTATTGCTGAAATATAGTAATTGAACTTATTTAATTTTGCACTACTCAAATGCAAAATAAGAGGGGCAGGAGAGGCAGAAAAGAGGAAGGAAGGAAAAGGGGACAGAAAAGGGGAAAAAGAAGAAATACATTTAATTTATCAATTTCCATTTGAAAAATATAAAACTATTTCTATGTTGAAGGAAAATGGGCTTCTTGAGTATTTCAGAAACATGATTAGTTTCATGAGACTGTGTCTGCATTTGTTCTCAAAGTATGGTAGGTACCTAGAACTTTGGAATTTCTTGAGATGCTTTCAGGGGATCTGCAAGGTCAAAAATTATTTTAATAATAATACTAATATATCTTTTGAGTTTTTTTTTTTACCATGTTGGCTTAAGAATGTCCATGATAGAGCAGTGAAAATTATTAATTGTATTGTCTCGATCCTTAAAGTACATATCTTTTTAGTATTCCAAATATCAAAATAAGAAAATACATACACAAAACTAAAAGTATAATAGGTTTTGCATGGTAAACACTTCTGAGATAATTTGAGTTTCAAGTTGAAATAGCTACCTTTTTTTTTTTTTTTTTTTTTTACCTTTATGAAACACCATTTTTACTTGAAAGGACAGTCAATACAAAAACTTGCTATTGAGACTTGGGTACTTGTTACACATTTCTTAAAAATGAACAAAGTGAGCCAGCTACTTCAAGGAAAATTATATTTACTGCCAAGAATGAAATTCAAGTTTTTAAGTTAGAAATTTGCAAAACATGTATCTGCCACTACGAGCTTGACAGCTTTCTAACATTCAAACACCTTTCTGATGGGATTGGTGGGGAGAGTAGCAAATGAAATTTTTTCCTACTCTATAAATGCATCAACATTTGGAAGATGTGTCTAATACAATGTACCAATCCAAATAACCAGTGATTGATGTGACAAAATCATGCATTTATAAAAGATCTATTCAAAATATCAGCTAGATCAGTAGATTTTTACATAACATAGGACAAAATGTTTATCAATATGGTGTCAAATTTCACATTACAACTAATTTTCAAGATGCTGCTTATTGAGTTTTGTTAAAGTGTTCAAGGATATCTCTACACTTATGTGAAAAGGCTATCAAAATACACCTCCCTTTCCCAAGTACATATTTATTTGAGGCCAGATTGCTTCTATGTAATTCAACAAAAACAACAGAGCAATGTGAATGCAGAAAGTATTTTTAAATTAAACCAATAATTTTTAAGATTTATAAAAATGGAAAGAACTACCACTATACTCAATATTTTCATTTTGGCAAATATAGTTTTTTAAAAAAATGTTATTTTTGATGGGATAAAAATAAATATTTAGTAGACTGGGCATAGCGGCTCATGCCTGGGCATGGTGGCATGTGCCTGTAGTCCCAGCTATTTGGGAAACTGAGGTGGAAGATGGCTCGAGCCAGGGAGGTGGAGGTTGCAGCAAGCCGAGATCATGCCACTGCACTCCAGCCAGGGCAACAGAGCGAGATAGACGCTGTTTCAAAAAGAATAAATATTTAATAAATATTTTAAAAGTCTGTTTTGATTTTTAGTATGGAACGTATTTTTTGCTGTGTCCTGTATAACCAAAAGCTAAAGAGCTTCAAGTGGATAATAATTTTCAAAAGTACAAAAGTTCCTAAGACCCAACAGTTTGAGATTCACTGTCTGCATTGTTGTTCTTTGTTGTAATGATAGTAGACTGATCATCCTCAACCTGGATAACAGATTAAGCTAAAGTAGGCCAATATTTCTATTTAGGAAAAAGTGAAGAGGAAAGAGAGAAAGGAAAGAATAGCAAAGGCAACATATTGCCATAGGGTGGTTCCACACTTTAATGCAAGCTGTGTAGTCTGAGATCAGTATCACTGTAATGACTGTTTTCACTTTCTTTATTTCCATACCACCCTCTTGCTGTCTGGGAGGATTAGCTGTACTGCCACCAGGATAACAAACAGACCAGTTCAAAGAATCAGGTTAATATTTTCTCCCCAATAGGAAAATGCTAAACTGGGCTTGAGTGCAAGCAAAGCATTACTGCTTTTTATAAATTTAGAAAAATAGTTGCATAATTTTGTACATTTACATTCATGAGTGTCACATTAAAGAGGTATGCTTTTGTAGATTTTAATACCAAAATTTGACATTAGAAAAAATCCTTCCTTTCTGCTGGCTTGACTGTAAAGCTATTGTCAAATATGCTTTCTAGGACCCACACTTATATTTTTCTCTTAGTTTTATTTTAAAATATGTCATAGATACATACAAATAAATGAAATATATGTATACCTTAGAGAATAAAAAGGAAAATGACCACATATGGGTCAACCAATTTATGAAATAGAACATTACAAATTTGCATTCTGATACCCTCTCCTGCAGTTGAACTATGTTCATTAATTCACTGGAAAAGTCTTTATATTCTATTAGCTGCATAACTGCATTTGGATATGAATAGTGGTTCCCATATAATGAGAATACAAATGATTTTTAATCAGTAATTACTAATTTCATCATGGTTCCATTAAAATCGATTTAGTCAACAAGACTCACAACCTAGAATTTTAAGTTCACATCTCCCAGGACTTTTTAATCTATTCTTACAGAGCTTAGAGGAAAAACTTTCATTTACTCTTATATATGTGCCTTGAATGTTAGTCTTTAACTTTTATAATTGTTTGCTGCTGGTACAATTTCTCTACACTTTGCAATACTAGAGTTTAAGATAACTCTGTACTCTGAGAATACTACATGTTATTTAAAAACCTTTAGAAAATACATAAGAATCCAAAGATGAAAAAACCACCCATAATTCCATCACACAATGTTGACCTTGAAAATTGCATCTTTATCCTCTTCATTTAAAAATATAAATATACTTTCTTAATCCTACTCTCTAAAACTCGTATTGTAAATAAAGGAAAAAAATAAGGCAGATATCAAGTTTAATAATGTTTCTGTAGAACATTCCAGCAGTGCAAAAATAGAAACTAAAAATCAAACTGAAATAACAAAAACAGTTGCTTGGTATTTTAAGTTTCTGAGATCTTGTTTTGTTTTCATTTTTATGAATATACTTCAGTTATTTTTTGCAGCATAAGAAACTACAAAGTTTAGTGACTCAAAACAGTAATGATTTATGATTTCTTATGATTCTGTAGTTTATATGAACAGTTTCTCTGCAGGTTTCACTTTGCCTCACTTATGTGAATTTGGCTGAGAGAGAGGTTTCAAGATGGCCTCACTCACATGCCTGACAGCTAGTGCTGGCTGTTGACTGAGGGCCTCTGTTGTGCTCCATGTGACTTTCTATCTTCCATTTGGCTAGACTAACATGGTAGTGTCAAGAGAGAGCAATAGCAAAAGCTGTAAGGCCTTTTGAGACCTTGGCTGCAGAGCTCATGCAGTGTGGGTTTCACCACAATCTACAAGATACGAGGTCAGGCCTGACTTACAGCAAGAGTAAAAAGCCTCCCTTCTGGATTAGAGAATATTAAAACATTTATTGATCATTCATCTAGCACAATGTTGTAAAATATATGAACTACTTACTATTAATGAAAAATTCTATTACTTTTTGGGGGAACTTTCTTAGTGTTAGAACTTATTAAATGATACAAAGAAATATCTTGGGGAAATAAAATCATGTTTTTCTGTCAAAAGCTGACATTTTCGTATAATGAATGTCACAAATTCCAATGCCTATGAAACCACAATGGTAACAAACGTCACTGAAATGAGCCAAGTCAAGATTGGAGTAATCTGGACCATATATGCTCCATCTGAAAATGGAAAAGTAGGTGGTTCTTTTTTGGCTGTATAAGCCCAGTGATGCCTAGATCACTGATATTTTAAAACAAAGATTAAATATCGGTAAGTAATTTTCTTAATTTAAACAAAATGAATCTAAAAGTTTCATGCAAAGACAAAAGACCCAGAATAGTGAGCACAATACTGAATAAGAAGAACAAAGTTGAAGGGTGGACACTACCTGATTTCAAGACTTACTATAAAGTTACAACAGTTGAGATAGTGTGATATTGGCAAAATAATAGATCAATGGAACAGGGGAGACCTCCCCAGAATAGACCCAGACAAATACGGTCAGCTGATCTTTGAGCAAAATCAAGTCAGTGGGAAAAAAAATCGCCTTTTGAACAAGTGGTGCTGGAACAATTGAATGTCCATATCAAAAAAAAAAAAAGAGAAGAATCCAGACATACCTTTCACAAAGATTAACTCAAAATGAACTGTAAACCTAAATACAAACACAAAAGTATAAAACTTCTAGAAGATAATGTAGGAAAAATATAGGTAAGCAAATTTGGCAATGCATTTCTAGATATAACATCTAAATAATAACCCATGAAAGGAGAAGTTGATAAGTTGGACTTTATTAAAATTAAAAACTTATCTTCTACAAAAGACACTGTTTAAAGAACCCACAGACTGAAAAAACAACCCACAGATTGAAAAAAAATTTTGCAAAACACACTTTTGATCAAGGACTTCAATCCGACACAAACAACAAATTGTTAAAACTCAATGATAAGGAAAGAAATCAATTTAAAAATAGATAAAAGATCTGAACGGATACCTCACCAAGGAAGATATAAAAATGGAAAGTAAACATAAAAATATGTGTAACATCATATGTCCATTGGGGAACTGCAAGTTAAAACATCTATTATATGCCATTACACATGTATTGGAATGGCTAAAATTAAAAAAAAAATGGCAATAGCAAATGCTGACAAGGATGTAGAACTCTTTTTGCTGGTGGCAATGAAAAATTGAACAGCCACTTTAGAGGACAGTTGGGCAGTTTCTCACAAAGCTAAACAGTTTTACCATACAATCTAGCACTTGCACTCCAAGGTATTTACTCAATTGAGTTGAAAATTTGTGTCCTGATAAAAATGTACGCTTGAATGTTTATAGCAGGTTTGTTTATAATCATCAAAAACTTGAAGCCACCAAGGTGTATCCTTCAACAGATGAGTGGATAAACTCTGGTACATCTATACAATGGAATATTATCCAGCAATAAATATAAGCAACCTATCAAGCCACAGAAACACATGAAAGAATCTTAAATGTATATTGTTATGTGAAAAAAGCCAGTCTGAAAAGGCTTTGTACTTTATGATTCTAGTGATATGACACTGTGGAAAAGGTACAACTATAGAAATAGTAAAATGATCAGTGGTTGCCTGGAGTTTGGTAGGGATGGCAGGGGTGGGATGAATAGGTGAAGCTCAGGGATTTTTAGGATGCTGAGATTATTCCAAATGATATGGTAATATATATATATATATATATGACATGCATTTGTCAAGCCCACAGAATTATGAAAAGTAAAGGGCAAACCAGAATGGTAGCTATGGACTTCAGTTAATGATAATGTATTAATATTGGTTCATGAATTGTAACAAATATAACACACTAGTGTAAGATGTTTATAATAGGAGAAACTGCATTGCAAGGGATGGGGACCTGATATATGGCAATTCTCTGAACTATCTATCTGTTCAACTTTTGGTAAATAAAAATTTTTAAATAAAATATTAAATAGCCATTTTGTGTTGCATGATTTTGTTTTCTGATAAAGTAAAATAGTTTGAGTAGAAAATGTCAGCTGGACATGGTGGCTCACACCTGTAATCCCAGCACTTTGGGAGGCCAAGGCGGGCAGATCACCTGAGACAAGGAGTTCGAGACCAGCCTGGCCAACATGGTGAAACTCCATCTCTACTAAAAATACCAAAGTGAGCCAGGTGTGGTGGAGCATGCCTGTAATCCCAGCTATTTGAGAGGCTGAGGCAGGAGAATCACTTGAACCCAGGAGGTGGAGATTGCAGTGAGCTGAGATGGCACCACTACACTCCAGCCTGGGTGACAGAGAGTCTCCATCTCAAAATAAATAGATAGATAGATAGATAGATAGATAGATAGATAGATAGATAGATAGATAAGGAAAAAGTGTCTCTTCCATGGGTTAATTAGTAGCATTGTTGATAGGTCCCAGGTAACTTTTATTTAAGCTAGAAGATTAAGTAGATCTTGATGTTTTTCACAGGGGATATTGTAAAACTATATTGTGTAGTATAAGTTGTAGAAACATTTCTACTGAGGAGCAGGTGGTGAAAGTAAAATATTAAAATGCATAGGCCTCTAATATCAAGACAACTATTTGTATACAAATTTTGGGAACTTTCCTGTTCAGGAAATTTATCGTTAAGCTGTATTGTCTTTCAAACCGTATTTGAGAGATTTGAAAAGTCACTTTGAAGAAAGGAAATGGAGCATACCATCAGCAATTTTCAAAAGTTCTGAGACATTTTTCTACAATATTGATATAATAAAGATGAACCTATTTGGAAAATGCTCTCAATATTTTCATTGTGAAGAGTATTTATTTTTGTTGCTGGAACAACCAGAAGCAAATGTGGAAAGACTAAGAAAGTGTGAAATTTTCTTTCTCCACACAAAGAATACTTTAGGTAACAATTACTGTCCCAACTACTAGCTTGCGAATAGGTGTCTTTTATTACCCTGTGATTCACTTGTGTGGAGTTGGGTCAGGCTGATGAAAACTAAGAATAATGTCAAATATGTCCTAGGTCCCCTCCCACTTTATATCCTCTCTGATCACCAGCAGCTCATGCTATGACCCCACTGGGTCTATTCTCCCTCAGCGATTCTCCTCACCCCAATCCTAGTTCAAAAGATTTCATTGCCTCATTTTCTTTGCATCCGGATTTTGCTTTGATTCTGCAAAATGACAGATTACAGGATAATCCCACTGAATGAATTAGGTTGAAGATGGCTTCAATTAAGCCTTCCTAAGGAAATGTAGATTTTAATGGGTACTTGAAAACACAGTATCTTGTCTCAAATAAACTTTGAGTGACACAATTTTAGTCCACAGGTCTGATCAGAGGATACTGCCATGGGTAGAATACCCTCCTCTAAGGACTGGTGTTGGTGTGTCCCCAGGTATTATTAGTAGAGCTTATATAGAAGGGGAAATAGAAGCTCTTAACTTTCAGCAAGCCTACCTGAGCATTGCATTCTGGGCTTAGAACTTTGTGAATTTTTCCTTTATTCTGCCTGATACAATCTTAGCAACTTTGGATGAAATGTATTTAAGGATTTAACCAAAAGAGTTCCTAGGTTGCATAAACACTGTTTCAGTTATCTGCTAGTGAAAGTGAATAATGTTCCATATATAGAACTAGTAAATGCATCAGATGAAGTAGAAGGGTGCAAAGCCCTTCACTGATCCAGGGTCTCAGCTCTAGGGGCAAACTCTTTCAAATGTTGTGAAAATTAAAAATAAACAAGCCAGACAGTCAGATTAGTTATAAAATAAACCAACTTAAGTTATACAAATGTAACTTTCTTTTCTAAGAAAGCAGCTATTTTCTCAGCACCTGTGTATTCTAATCCTCAGTACCTGTATGCTATTTAACACAATTTGAATATGTCAAATTCTAATCTATTTGTTTCTCTTACAATGTAGAAGAAAGTAGAATAGATATTGGTGGTAGGCAAACTGAACATATCAAAAAGTTTTGGATAATAACATTTAGAAAAGCTATTGACATTTTTCTGTTCTCCAATGCCGATAAGTAAACAAGGCCTGCTTACTTATAGGTAACCTCAGATACATGAATAGCCTCAAGCTGATGCCCTATATCATGACATCATCTATAGCTAAGAATATTTCAATATCATAATCTTATAAACTTGGGATGAAAAAAACTGTTTTAGGAGTTTGCAAATTTCATTGACATCTTTCCATTTTTCTTTCTTCATCTTTTGTCTGGTTAGGAAAAAAAATCCAAGTATACCATTTACCTTTGCAACGTTTTTCATACATTATATGATACTGTGTTTTCCTCTCGTAGATCCAGGACTGCACAGACAGCTGTATTTTCTGCAAAGACCATTCAATGTAGTAGCCATTGAAGGAAAAGATGCTGTCCTGGAATGTTGTGTTTCTGGCTATCCTCCGCCAAGTTTTACCTGGTTACGAGGCGAGGAAGTCATCCAACTCAGGTATTTCACATTTAAGACTTTTTTTGTACTGTGTACTTTTGTATTAGTATATGCTGCTATTTATATTTCTCTAATTTGATATAAGTACCTACAGTATTAGGGTTTTTCATAATAATTGAATATTTTTCCACATTTCTTGGCGTGATACAGTATATGAAAGACATTTAGCCACTGGGATGAGAAGATGAGGAAAAGATCAAAATCCATGAGATCAATTCTGAAAGGAAACTGAGAAAGTCAGGGTTGCCTCTGAGATGGTCCTGCCTAAAGAGTCTTCAGCAGAGAAATTTTGATGGATTCCATTATAAGAAAGTGGTATATAGCGAGGTTTGATCCTTAATATTCTGTGTCACACACAAAAGATGACTACGTGAAGTGATGGATATGATCATCAGTTCAATTGTGATAATCATTTCACAATGTATACATATTCCAAAACATTACAGTCTATACTGTTATTATATGCAATTTTTATTTGTCAATTTTTACTTCAATAAAACTAAGGGGAAAAATAAAACTAAATTTTTCTGAGTTCAAATATGTAGCATGTCTTTACAGAGTTTCAGCAATTTTTTTTGAACTTCAACTATATTGCTCATATTTCCAGCTCTACAAATATTTAAGGGAAGAGAGGAGAACTTAGCTGGCTTTGAATTGCTGGAACACTAATATTAGGTACAGTTAGAAAGTAAACTCTCAATAGAATGGAATACTTAGTCCTTCTGATGAAATGGATCTTACTTAATTTCATTGATTTTTGAGGACTGGTATTCTCCTTTTTAACATACTTATTTCTAAAGAAAAGGTAAGTCCATCAATCATGAATTAATCTTTAATTTTCATTTACCTTAAATATTTAGATAACAACAAGGCATGGTGTTTGATATTACAATATTTTTGAGAACATTAGAATACACAGGAAATCCAGTTACAGTTTCAGCACATCAAGGTGTGTTCTCTGGGTATAGCCAAGCACTCTTCGTGCAATATCAAATATAGTTTTGCACAAAGATTTGCAAATTGGATTTCAGGACACAGGAGATTGATTTTTCACTCCAGAGGACCACTTCTCTAGACCTTGAGGTTCTCAAATCCAGAATGAGAGATTAGGACTAGATTATCATTTTTTAGCACTAAAGCTACTTCCAAGTTTAATCTGCTTCATTTCTTTGATCACTACGCACAATCTTCCAATGGGGGTAGTTTACCTGGAGTGATTTTTTTTGATAAATAAGTGAGACTTTAATCAAGCCCCTATGATACAGAGTTTCTTTCCAGTGTCTTAGTTTGAGCTTTGGTAGAGGTCATTTAAAGCTCTGAGTATCTTGTTTAATATATACATATGTTAATTTACTCTTTACCTACTCTATGTCTTGCAGGTCTAAAAAGTATTCTTTATTGGGTGGGAGCAACTTGCTTATCTCCAATGTGACAGATGATGACAGTGGAATGTATACCTGTGTTGTCACGTGTAAAAATGAGAATATTAGTGCCTCTGCAGAGCTCACAGTCTTGGGTAAGTTAGTGGCTGGAGATGAGTTTATATTGTACCTTTCAAAATATATCACCGTGACATTTTAAATGCTCATCACTGAATTGATTCCTATGTTTATTAGTGTGAAATTGCAAAGTCCCAATACTCCACACACGTCCTTGCTCTGCTCTGATTAATTGCATAGGGGTTATATGCAATGTTTGAATATTTATTTAATTAAAATCCAGATATATTATGCTTTAATCTAATTATTCCAGTGATACAGCTGAAAAGTACCAAAAATTATTAATGGCAGATGTGTTGAATAATAAATATGGTATTCCAAAATATCTGGGAAAATAAATGAAGAAAAAAATGAGGGAAATTGTACAAAATATTTATTCTTGAGGGAAAAAGGCAGATGTTATTTGAGATGACAGGGTTTCTGACGTTAAATTCAGTATATTGGTAAGACTGTTTTATTAACATGGGAATACTGTGAGTGTTATGTTGAAAGTGAACCATTAAAATCAAGTATATGTAAGGAAAGGTTGCATAGCGAGAATATAATTTAAAGAGATTTAAGGATCATTGAGGAGTTCATTATATTCCAAAAGGCAGGGTTACCCATGTGTCATTGCGAACGAATAACTTTTGTACATGGTAGATATTCAAACAAACACTTATTTTTATCATTTACTCCAGATTTATTTTAACCAGTTTTATTTGAATTATGTAGTTTGAAGAAGGTGCCTTAACATTTGGATTTAAGTTGCTTTTCTTCTGTAACAACAACCAAACATTGAGTCTTAGAAATTTTTCCTCTGGAATAAATCTTTTTGCCTTTTAAAGAATCTGAGAAAAATCATAGTCTATTTAAAAGTTATTAAGTAAAAATGAAAATATATCATATGCTAATTGTATCTGCTAACATATACTATGATATTATTCCATCCATTTTGCTTTTTGTCTTCAAAGGTTATTCAGAAAACACTTTCATATGTGGGCACAGTAATAATGTATATCATGGGTTAGGTAATGAAGTTGCTTGTTCTTTGATCAAATCATAAACATTAAACTAGGAATGAGCAAAAGACTTAAACTCTGGATTTAGAGGTAGTATTATACTAACTAAAATATTAGCTGCCTTTAAAATGGCACAATTTAATTCAATCATATTTTATATTTTGGTGAAACAAAGAAAATAGAGAACTTTCACATTTATAGTGTCAAAATACAGTAACACAAAATGGTTATGATGGAAATTGTATTACTGATCATAAGGCAGATTTGGTTATGGAATACGCTAGAATTTACGCTCATCATAGGTAAACCTTTATTTGCAAAAGCATGAGGTCAAATTTTATTTCAAATTAATGCACATTATTTTGACATGTAATGCTTCATTGACATCTAAGATAAGCATATGCAAATACTGATTTCTGAGGATAAATTAAATTAGCCTAAACACACACACACACACACACACACACACACACACACACACACACATATATATGTATTGGCATACATGTGTGCACTCATACTGGCATTTTTTCTTTGTGAATTGTGTAAATTGCAAAACAATTAGATGTTGTTTGATACACAATCCAAAGATGTACAAGAAAATATTTAATAATTTTTTCCACTGCAGGCAGTGCATTTCTATACCTCTGAAGTGAATGTTTTTGGTCTCTTGGCATGTTTTATTCCATAAATTTTTCATGTTTCATTGGTGCACATATGCCCACATAAGGTTTGGTAGTGACATGACACTTGGATGCTTCTTTGATTTTTCCTTAGGTCAGGTGATTAGTCTCTGTTACAATACCTCTAGTGAACCTTGACCAGTGTTATTATGTAAAATAATTTTCAATATAAAAATATTGAAAATAAGCATCCAAAAACTGCTCAACATTACTAATCATTGGAGAAATGCAAATGAAAACCAGAATGAGAACCACCATCTCATACCAGTCAGAATGTCTATTACTAAAAGGTCAAAAAAATAACAGATATTGGCAAGATTGTGGAGAAAAGAGAGAATGTTTTTACACTGCTTGTGGGAATGTGAGTTAGTTCAGCCATTGTGGAAGGCAGTGTTGTGATTCCTCAAAGAACTTAAAACAGAATTACTATTTTACCCAACAATCCTATTATTAGGTATATACCCAGCGAAATGTAAATCATTCTACCGTAAAGATACATACATGCATATGTTCATTGCAGCACTATTCACAATAGCGAAGATATGGAATCAACCTAAATAAATGCCAGTCAATGGTAGACAGAATAAAGAAAATGTGGCAAATATACGCCATGGAATACCATGTAGCCATATAAAATAACAAGATCATGGCCTTTACTGCAACATGGATTGAGCCATTATCTTAAGTAAACTAATAAAGGAGCAGAAGATCAAATATGGCATGTTCTTATTTATAAGTGAAAGCTAAACATTGAGTACACGTGGACACAAAGATGTAAAGTGTGTCTTTATGTACTTGATGTTTAGTTTTCAACATGGGACACTGGGGACTACTCAGAGTGGAGGGTGGGAGAAGGATGAGAATCAAAAAGCTATCGAGCACTATCCTTATTATCTGGATGACAAAATAATCTGTACACCAAGCCCCAGTGAGATGCAATTTATCTATGTAACAAACCTGTACTGATACCCCTGAATCTAAAATAAAAGTTAAAAAAATTGACAGCATAAATTAAAGTAATATAATATGGTTAATATGCATTAGTAATATCTATTAGTAATATATATTAGTAATATTAGTAATATCATATACACATATGTAAAACACGTACATATGCACGCATGTGTGCGCGTATTTATATGTGTATATATGTACATATATGTAGATATAGACATATTAGAAACAGCATTTACTGAGTTCAAACCATGTGAGACATTTATTTGTTACAGTATCCTCTGGGGGAGGTATGTAGGTGGAGCCCATTAAATAACAAAGCTCTTTCCTTCTGTACTTCTGTACTAAGTGAGAAACAAGAACAGCAGTAAGGCATAGGGTAAGTCAAACATCACCTTAATTTGTTGAAGAAGCTGCCATTGAGCATGTGGTTTGCATCTGCATGGGAGGCACATGCCCATCTGGACATGGGTATTGTCTGTCTTGGCAGGATGTCACTCAGGTGTCAGCTTGTCCCACTGCCTGGGGGCTGGTAGCAATGGAGAGCACTTGCTCTCTTTGCTCGGGCCTGTTCCCAAGAGAGAATTGTAGGTGAAAGGAGCCTCTTCAAACTTCCAGGCTGGTTAATTTATCTGTCGTGTATCCTCATCCAGGCTCCCCTCAACCCGAGAAAAAGTGAGTATCGGGGAGTGGTGAGGCCGGAAGTCATTCCCTCGAGGAGCTGCCTCTCTAGGGAAGAAAACATCAGTGTAGAGGAAGAGGCATTCAACACCCCAACCTTAGGTGTTACTTTCCCGTTTTACAAATGAGGGCATTTTAGCACAGAAAGGTAAGTAGCTATCCCAAGGGAAGATCCAGATTCAAATCCAGACATCCGACCAAAGAGTCTCAGGCATATGCTTTACTATCTGCCCTGTGCACTCCACATATTCTTTTTCGAATATCTTTTTTTATTTTTATTTTTAATTTTACTGAAACAGTTATAAAAAGAAGCAAATTTATGTGATGTAAATGCGAACAATCTGAAATTTCAGTTTGGTTAATGATTATATAGTGACTTTACATAAAATAAAATATGTGACCATAATGTAATGATCTTGACAAAGCAGAAAGGCTGATAAGGGAGCAGGCAAGAAAGGAGTACAAGCTGTTCTTTGAGAGTGAGGTTAAAACAATTGCTATACTTAGAATCTGTAGACACAGAGGCAGGTGAAAAGTGTACTCAGTACAGTAGTGGGTATTGCTTATTTATTTATTTTTTTTACTGTGGCTTCTTGTTTATTCAAAGTGGTGTGCCATTTGTGTAATCAGAAAAATAAACGTGGAGGTATAAAAGTTGATATTTTTATGGTTAAAAATGAGATAAATAAAAATGTTAAAACTCAGAAAATATTGAGATTATGCTCACATACATATAACCCAAAGACCTGGACTTTGCAAACACACACACACACTCACACACACTCACACACACACAGACACAGACACACAGACACACAGTCACACACGTTTGTTTTCTCCATATATATGAAATATGTGCTATATTGTAACCTAATTTTCACTTGAGGATAAATCACGGCATCTTTCTTCGTGTGTGCCTGTGCATGTGTCTGTGTCCTCCGTTCTAATTTGTTTCCTTTTTGAGACAGGGTCTTGTTCTGTTGTGGCCTTGAATTCGTGGGATCAAATGATCCTCCATCATCACCCTCCCAGGTATCTGGGACCAAACCTGGCTATTTCTTTTTTCTTTCTTTTCTTTTCCTTTTTTCTTCTTTTTTGTAGAGACGGGGTCTGGTTATATTGCCCAGGCTGATCTCAAACTCCTGGGCTAAAGTGATCCTCCCACCTTGGCCTCCCAAGGTGCTGGGGTTACAGACAGGAGCCATCACACCAAATCTCCAGTTTTATATTGTAGAACATTATCATATTTCTTAGTTTTAATTAAGCAAGGTGTGGTGGCTTACACCTATAGTCTCAGCTACTCAGGAATCTGAAGGAAAGGATCTCTTGAACCTAGGAGCTGTAGTCCATCCTGGGGAACATAGCAAGATCCTGTATCTACAAACACAAAAACAACCCACTAAATTGATTATCCTTAAGTATCTTTGTCATTTATTTGCTCATATCTGAAGGAAATGTATCCCAGAAATACTTATACCCTCACTAGCAGAGCAAAAATTTACCTCACTTAAGAGTGCATTTTCCCTACAATTTTGGATATCTAAACATTTTATAAAATGGAGTCTCCTTAGTATTTATATTCCTATTAAATTAAGATTTCATTTTATAGTTTTCTTGGACATTTGCATTTTATATTTTATGAATTTGCTATTTTCTTTGACCTTTATACATTTAATGAAACATCCTTATTTTATTGATTACAGGAACTCTTTATATGAGAATAATATTGACCATGTTGTGTATGCTTTGCATTTTTACATTTTGCATATGGCACCAAATCCTGTTCTTCAGGGTTGCTAGCTTTGTCGTCATTAGACTTACATTTTTATTCTATGAACCATGCTGTCTCTAAAAATCTGAATATAGATTACATGTTGAATGTGTAAATTAGAAGCATGATTAATTTTCTAAAAAAATAGTGATACGTTTATATTTTGAGTTTTGGTGGTCTTGGTGCTTTTCGTCTGTTTTAAAGGAATTGTTTTGGTAATTGGATATATTTTAAAGGTCTCTCATGGACTTTATATCATTTATAACTACTGTAGAAGGCATAATTTACTTCAGGATGTTTTAATTATTCCAAGAGGCTCCGAATATTTGTATAATGTTCGAAATAATCTTTGACTACTCTGATACAAAGTTAGGATTATCCTGCAGGACTGAGTTTATATGAAAAATTGAATTTATTGCCTTCTTAAAATGAATGATGAGAAGAAAGAACTTTATTATCATTGTTATTTAAATGTACTTTTCATAATTTTTAAGAATTTAAGCATATTTGTATTCTTAAGATAAAATCTCACAAGAAATCCAAACTTCTGCTTATAAAACTTTAATCATGCATTTTATTATACTCTTGTTTTGCCTTTCAACTTGCAGTCCTTTCTTGTACTTAACGTGAATGTGAACCTTCATGAACTAACAGACTTTTCAAGTAGAATATCATTTTATGGACTAGATGAAGAGACATTTTGTTGCCCTCCTCAGTAATTTTAAAGAGTGAATATACATTAAATATAATTTGAAGCTTAGCATTTTGTTGCCTTCTTATAAGATAAAAATGGAAAATTCCATAATCATTAAGCTGTTTGTAGAGATCTATATTAGACAAGATTAATGACAACCTGGTTTACAATAAATAAAATATAAATAAATTTATAGATATTTTCTTTATCATAGCCATTTATGGTAACATTTCTGACTTACAGTAACCATGGATAAAGTATTGGTAGATACCTTTTGGGTACAAGGATTGCACTAGGTTCTGGGAAGACTACAGAAACATCTGAAGCCTGGCTTCTGTGGGCTGTCATATAATCACAAATTCATAAAACCAGTTGACCTAATACCATCTGAATAAGCTTTTTTTTTTTTTTTTTTTTTTTTAGTTTTAAAAACCATTATATGAAAACAGGGACTCTGGGGAGATGTGAAGAGTTGGTAGTCTCCACTCTCATAGAAGACAAAGCCTGAAGCAGCAGGGGTGGGAGGAGTTCTAAAGAAGAAATTGTGGAAGGAGGCTCTCTGAATATTGTGGTCAACTTTTTTATTTTATTTTAGCCATGACTACTTGTATTATTTATTTTAAAACCTACTTTTTAAAAAAGAAGTCAAAAGTGGTATTTTTCCATTCTTGTGTTCAATATGTCCAGCTTTCTGGCTCAAGGATTTTAATCTGACTGTAATTGTCCTTTTCTGTATCTGCCCATCCCCAACTTTTACACAGCTCCACACAGGAAGAAAGACAGCCCTCCATAAACGTTCTAGAGATTTGCCACTCTTTGGGTCTAGATTGATCCCATGTCTGAATCAGTGCAGAAATGCGTAATTCAAAAAGTGACTTGATTTTTAACAAAGTGCCAGGCTTTGGACAAACCTTGTGTACTGTCCTTACACACACAGTGGAGATGAGTGGGGACTTTCCTGAGGGTAGGCTCTTCAGTAGGTGCCATTAAGTTGAACATCAGTGAGAAAATAAAAATATCTTTGAACTTTCCAGAAATGGTTCTAGAATTCCCTTTAAAGCAGTTGTGTAGCAACACAAACAATTTAGTATTAAAAGTTTACCCCGTGCGTGTAGATTTTCTCAATTATTTCCCTTACCAAAATTCCAGAGAAACATTGGTTAGGATTGGCACAAACTCATTTTATAGGACACACATATGTCTACTAGGTCAGCCCTTTACACTTCACAATTGAAAATTTTAAACCAATTCTAAGAGTTCACCATTTCTTCCACTCCATGAGTAACATGTACCATTTCACATGGCGCATGGGTTTAGACTTCTCCTCACGTGAAAACCCACTTGAGAAGAAGCTGCTCTTTGAGGCAGGTGTTGCTTCTACCTGAGTCGTCTTCTTAAGGAATAACAACTTATAATTGCCCTCTACGAATGTGTTAAGTAGGGTTCTCTCTATAGAGCTGAACATGTCCACCTTACACAGATGTGTTCAATAAGCCTGAAGACAACAGACTCAGAATATTTAGATATATAGATATACATACACATGTATATTTTTATGTGCATACATATACATACACATAGTACATACATATATATGCAATATATGCACTTATTCTCTAGTTCTAAAGTTTCCCTTTAAACTTATTATTTTCTTTCAAATGCATATGATTATCTCAACCATTAAATGAGGTTCTGATTCTGCAAACAGATAATAGACTAAGTTATTCTGAAAGGTCTAGAAAAATCATCTTAAAAGTGATTTAAGAAGAGACCAGATAAAGACATACGGGGTAAATTAAACACCCCTTTTAAACATTATTGTTTTGTAAGATAGCTGGAAAAGTCCACCTTAATAGCTCACTACTGAAAATGCTTTGAAAATTTTAAAACATATGACTGGATATACAGTGAGCTAATGAATATAGTTTCTAGTCCTAGACATGCAGCTGAACCACAATGTGAGTAGAAAACTGGCAACCAACTGTTGAATACCTCTTGTGTACTAAGCATTCTGCCAAGTAGTCTTTGGGCATAAGAAGGTGTGACACAGATCTAGGCCTCAAGGATAGGTAGGGAAAAAGACAAGAGGCAGGCAATTGCTAACAAGACCAAAGAACTGTTGAGAAAGAGGAAGACAAGGGGCCCTGAATAAAGAATGCAACAAAGATGAGAGAATGTGGGAGGGAGTGTTGAGGGGAGAGTGTCTGACAGGAAGTAGTAAGTGTGCAAAGGTCTGGAAATAAGCAGGGAATGGGGACGGGGAAGTGAATTATGTGACTGAAGATTGTGGCTACAAAGGAATCTGATGCTGGATCGGAGAATCCATATAGGTCTCGAGTATTTTGCTAATGTGTTTAGATTTATCTTAAAGGCAGTGGAAACATATGGAAAGATTCCTGATTGTGGCTTGTGAGCTGTTTAATCTTAGCCAGCTATGTAAACCTCTAATCCTCAAATCCTTCATTGTTTTCATATTTGTAGAGCGTTAGGAGGTACAACTGCAGTTTTGTTACCTGAATATTTCCTGTAATGGTGAAGTCTGGGCTTTTAGTATAACATCACCTGGATAGTGTACTTTGTACTTATTAAATAATTTCTTATTTGTTTGTAAAACAATGATAATTACTTTATCATAGGATTTGGTCTCTGTTTGGGTGTGAAAAGTAGAGGAGAGAGATTCCGGAATAACCAGGCATAGCTTTGGGTGTTCTGGGAAATAAAGTAACATAAGATGCCCTCCCAGCCTTCATGAAAAGCCTAAAGCCAGTTGGAAAGATTAAGCTAGCTAAACCAAGAAATCCCGGATGTCACAAATATTAAAATATTCTATGTACTTTTTCATACCCAATTTTCATTATCTATAAAACGTACATAACAGCAACTAGTTGCTACATAGTTCTCATGAATTTTGGTGGTATCGATATAACAAGTGATCAATATAACAATATCTAGCGATACATTGAAATTTCTTTGGCAGTAGTCTCTAGAAACATAGACATCCCTGTGTGGGAAAAGGATGATGCCCATTTGTGATGTGTCTTATGTATTTCACTTTCTTTTGTGCTTCTACACCCTGCTGTTCGTAGTTTCTTCACAGTTAGGTAAGGAGAAACTTAGAAACAGAAGCCATGTCTTCTACATCTTGATCACTCAGAATCAGTTTTTTCCTCTATGTTATCTGAGTTTTAGGCATAAGAAATGCAATTGAATGTGCACAAAATATAAATTATCTAACTTTTCCTATCAAAGTGTTTTATAAGCTTTCCATTGAGATTCATGATTTTTTCATTGACCACTGGAATGGACAGAATTATGTCCTTTCAAAATTTATATGTTGAAATCCTAACCCCCAATGTGACTGTATTTGGAGAAAGACCTTTCCTCAAATGGGTAATTAAAGTTAAATGATGTCGGCCGGGCACGGTGGCTCAAGCCTGTAATCCCAGCACTTTGGGAGGCCGAGATGGGCGGATCACAAGGTCAGGAGATCATAGACCATCCTGGCTAACATGGTGAAACCTCGTCTCTACTAAAAATACAAAAAAACTAGCCGGGCGAGGTGGCGGGCGCCTGTAGTCCCAACTCGGGAGGCTGAGGCAGGAGAATGGCGTAAATCCGGGAGGCGGAGCTTGCAGTGAGCTGAGATCCGGCCACTGCACTCCAGCCTGGGTGACAGAGCGAGACTCCGTCTCAAAAATAAAATAAAATAAAGTTAAATGATGTCATAATGAGAGGATGCCTATCCAACAGGAATAATGCCCTTTTAAGAAGAAGAGTTACTGGAGCACTGTCTCCACCCTTGCACAGAGAGAAAAGGCCATGTGAGAACACAGACCGAAGGTGTCATCTGGAAGCCAGGGAGAGGAGCCTCACTAGAAGCCATCTTTGCTAGCACCTTGATCTTGCGCTTCCTAGTCTCCAGAACTATGAGAAAGTGCATTTCTGTGTCTAAGCCACCCAGTCTTTGGTATTTTGTTATGGCAGTCCAAGAAGACTGACACAACCACAGAAAAAGTAGATGCTGAATGCATTATAGAACAATCACTAAAAATAGAACAACTGCTAAAAGGATTCATTGGTCTCTTTTATTAAAAAATGAGCAACAATGAAGACATATTATCAACATTGCTTACATATTGGTAGCACAAATAATCTTAGATTTCTAGGGTTGCAAAAAATTCCCATTTACAATAGCAATGGAACAAAAATTATTTCTCATTTACATAATAGATCTTGTATAGTTCTTAGATCCTTATAAATTTGATGTCCTTTCATCTTATTTTTGTTCACTATTATGATCCCTTTCTTTAGTAATTACTAAGTGTAATGTATGATTTATAGTTTAGGTCTCATATTTATAAATGACCTGTATCAATTTTAATAGTAAATATATCATTAACTATGATGAAATTGTATTCTTTTTTAAATCAATTCTCAGACATGCTGTATGAAGTCAATTTACCGCAAACGAGCATGTATATCTTCACATACCATCAACTCAGATTTATTTGGAAATGGAAGAAAATGTATACTTCAAAATTTATATGGCATTTTTCCTGTTATTTTTCGCACAGGCTTTAATTTTATTTTTTACCGAATAATATGTGATATTAGCTGCTATTTTTTGAGCACGTACTATTGGCCAAATTTTGCCTATCCATTTGTTTGGAGTTAATGGCACAACTACCTCAGACTTGGGTGTTCAGTCTCTTCCTACTTTAGCTTGCTGGTAGATCAACCATATTGAGCTTTAGGTTTAGGCTCTTTGCCATAAAGGGGAAGTAGTTATAATAAAATATGTTAAGATAATATTTATCTTTTTATTACAATGTGTAACTCTCATTTTGAATGGAGTTCTCTTGAATTTACAACATCATTGCCTCTGCCTAAGAAGCAGTCCTTAAATTTTACATATATCTGTAATTGACCTTATTAAAAGGACTCCTCAGTCATACACATTTAATGATAATAGTCATAAAAGAAGTGCCTTAGGTAAGTTTGTATTGATTATCCTCTACAATGTAATTACCAAAGGAATCATACTGAAATGAGTTAAGAGAGTTTTTTGTATATAGGGTTTTGATCCTAAACGTAGGATACATGTGTGTAATATAAGGCAGAATTAAAGAAAACTATTAAATCCCACCTATTAGGTGCTTCTTCCCATTACTATGCAGATTTCTTATCTTAGTTACTTTCCTCAGCTGAAACTCTGATTGTCATAAGAATATGCAAAATTATGTGCAAAATATGTTTAAAAGATTATGTGGAATATTTATAGGAATTAGAAGAAGAGACAATTTAAGTTCAGACTGTTTGTTGATAGCAAAATGATTCAGTATTTCAGTTGAGAGAACTGGTAATGGAAATACAAGTTGGATTGGTGGTAGAATAGGTTTATTTATTACACAAATATTTATTTGAGAGTCCACTGTGTTCTGGGCTCTCCCTCTCCTTTTCTCCCTTCCACTGGAGAAAATAATGTGAGCATTGCTTTGCATTTATTATTGAGACAATTATGAGTCTAATTTTTTCTTTCTTTGACAAATGAGGAAGTAGAGGCTCCCAAGGGAAAGGCAAAGTCTATGTACTAATACAGACCATTAAAAAGGCAATCTAATAATATAATTTTAATTATTCTTAACAATCTAAGCAAGGTGAATTGACAATCTGTGGCTCACAAGGAGAACTGCTGACAGTGGTGGAAAGTTGCCCAAGAGGGCATTTTATGCCAAAGTTGTCCTGAAGTAACACAAGTAGACATCGTCCCAGAAGGAGTTTGACTCTGTGATAAGACTCAAACCACATTAGACAGAAGTGTTTTAAGCAAAATCAGCAAGAGTTAGGATCAGTTATGCTTGCCCATTTTCAAAGACTAGGGACCAATGTATGCCATTTGTTTATACACTTTTAAACAAATGTTTTTCTGATTTATTATTCAATATATCTTGGTGCAATCATTTCAGTAACTTTACGTAGTGAGGTATGGACTCATTTTTATTTTAAATCTGGTATATTTGAGCAGGGAATCACTAAAAGAGTAGAATTGCTGGATTACCAAACTCTGGTAATTTGAGGAGCTACCAGATGGTGTTTTAAAACAGTGACACAATTTTACATTCCACCTGTGGTGTATGAGTGTTTCTATTTCTCTGTATCTTTGCCAACACTTATTATTAGCTAATTTTTTTATTCTAGTCATCCTATTGTGTGCAAAGGAGCATCTCATTGTGGTTTTGACTTGCATTTCCCTGATGACTAATGATGTTGAGCATCTTTTCATGGGTTTATTTATTGACCATTTGTATATTGTTTTTGGAGAAAGGTCTATTCAGATCCTTTTCTCACTTTGTAGCTATTTATCTTTTTATTATGAGTTTTGATCACCATATATGCATAGGGTAAGGTATCTCTTTAGAGCAGCCTAAATGGAATGCCACGTAGAGGAACTAACTGCTAAAGACAATGAAAGGTCACTGGAACCTCAATTAAAAAGTTTTAGCTCACAAAGTCTGTTTTGTCATGATTTATTGTGCTCTTAAACTGACACTGTCTCATGGCACTGACCCTCTCCCTTCCTTTGCTTCCACAATTCCTTGTTAATTCCACTATTAACACACTGAGGAGGCAATTTCTATTAGTTGCTCAAGGGAAGGGTTATATCTTAGTCATTTTCATGTTCCCAGCATCTCGTATACTTGTTCACATAGATTAAGCACTTAAGAAATAAATGAGAAATGCATATATTTTTCTCTCAGAATTGGATGTAAAATAAAAATGTTATGTCACATTTGCTATGGTTTATGCCCCTTCAAATTCATATACTGAAGTCTCACCCCAAAGATGATGGTATTAGGAAGTAGGGTCTTTGGGAGATGATTAGGACCCTTATAAAAGAGATCCTAATAAAAGAGATCTCAGAGAGCATGCTGGTCCCTTCCCCCATGTATAGTGAGGAGGTTACCATCTGCAACCCACCAGCATAGGACCATGCTGGCACCTGGTGGTCCTGGACTGCCATTCTCTGAAACTATGAGAAATAAGTTTATGTTCTTTATAAGTCATCCAGTTTATAGTATTTTGTTATAGCATCCCAGACTGTCAAAGATAGGGTAGGGTTTCTTTTTCTTGTGACTAAAAAATAGTCTTTGTACACAATCCTCAGATTCCAAGCTATCTTTCTCATTTCATCTATAGTCTTGTCGTTCAGAAAAGCTGTTACTACGCATGGAGTTTTAATAGTGCTACAATTAAGGCATAACAAATGTTCTGAACTGCAATAGAAATATTTGATGTTATTCCCTGTAAAGCTCATTTGGGGTAAAAGTTTGGTGTGAATAAAATGGGCAAAGTTAAAGATGCAGCAACTATCCAATCAAAAAAGATATCTAGTAAAAATGGAGACTAAAAATTCTTGTTCACCCAAATTGTTTTTATTATTAGGTATTCCTAACAAAAGTGAAAAAACAAAACAAGATGAAACAAATAGCATGCTGTGTTTGAAAAATGCTTCATTGTCAAGTTAAACAGATCCATACTATAGGACTTCTCAGCATTTCTAACAGGCTTTTGTTTGAGAAATGTGTCTGCAATTTGCAGAGGCTCTGGAGTTAAACCTGTTTGTTTTTCTGTATTTGAAGACTGAAGGAGTGCTGTAGGTGAAGAATCTCCTAATATCAGCAGTAAAGCGACACAAATTTTGTTTATATGTAATTGCAACTTACTGTGTACATTTCTATGGAAACTGCCTACCTAATTAAAAGGAAATTTTTACCACAGTTAGTGGGTGTAGCCCTTTTTTTTTTTTTTTGTTCTTGCAGTTCAGACCCATTACACCTTCTGTAAGAAGCAACATGGTGCCATTTTAATCACAGCACAGTGCTTCCCTCCTGCTAAGAAAAATAAATGTAATGTTTGTGAATTTGCATCCACCACTTCTTTAGAGGACCAACAAAGAAATAATTAGCCCAAGTGATTAAATTACATACTTCAATTTTCCTTTGGTATATTCTTACTGACATTAAAAAAATAGTTGCTCAATCTGACTGCCTAATGTTCAGTAATAATACTTTATTACTGATTTACAGTACATGAAAACAAAAGAAATTTTAAATGAGCTGGGGGATTGTGTATGTGTGTGTGTGTGTGTGTGTGTGTGTGTGTGTGTGTGTGTTAAAGGATGGTTAACCAGAGAGAAGTGGGGATTGTGCAAATAGCATCACGTTTCTCCTTTAGAATTATAATTTAGCTTGCAAAACACGTTGGGAATTAAGATTACACTGGGTCATTATATATATATATGTGCAGGGAGGTAGAATGCAAAGAGGGAAATTTTTCTTATTTTTAAAGCAATAAAATATGACATTCTTGGCTCAGAAGAAGATATCAGTGAATGAGTTTTTCTCTTTCCTATTAGGTTTGTGTAAAAGTAATTGCGATTTTTGCCCTTAAAAGCAATGGCAAAAACACAATTATTTTTGTACCAACCTACTACCTCCTCATTCCCTTCCATGTAAATGGAGGAACAATTCAGTTCCATTTTCCACTGTAAACCTTTTTGTTTAATGGACAATTTATGCTTCTCAGTTATCTCCCCTAAAATCAAGAGCATTTGTATGATTGTGACTTTATTTTGTGAGACAAGGTCTCTGTCACCCAGGCAGGGGTGCAGTGGCGTGATCCCTGCTCACTGCTATTTCTGCCTCAGTCTCTTAAGCAGATGGGGCTGCAGGTGCACACCACTACACTTGGCTAATTTTTCAAAATTTTTTGTAGAGTTGAGGTCTTACTACATTGCCCAGGCTAGTCTCGAACCTGTGGAGTCAGTAATCCTTAGCCAGGACAAAGTGCTGGGATTACAGGCATGAGCTACCACACCCAGCCAATGTGACTTTTGTCTTAAATTCTATCCATACTTCTTCCTTCTGCCACTTGTGACTCTTTCTACTCCTCCAACCTACTCCAGTGTACACTTGAGGGTGTTACTGGGTAAGCGGCCATCATACATCATTCAGACTCTAAACTTTTGTACAGTGAGCCAGTGACACCTAACCTGCAGAGTTGTTACCAAGATTAGACCCAGTGAAGTAGTTCATGTTCAAGGCAGCTCCAACTCAGTGTCTAGATACACAAATACTTTATAAGTGGCATCATTATCCTTGTTTTTTTAATACGTTTTATGACACACATTCTCCATGATTACTCAAACTCAGAATAGCAAGTCTCATTCAGATCATGTGTCATAGGTTTGATGCTTGTCTGAGGTCAGTGACTCTTGATATCTGCTAATATTTTAGAAAACCTCAAAGTGGAGGAAAAAATCTGTGATAAAGATTCATAACATATGTATTGTCATTCTAAGGATGGGCATTAGAACTTAAGAAGACAATAGGATTTATCATAGCATATGGGATCATGAACCAAATTGTAGAAGTGGGAGTAGAGCGATAGTAGTGAGAGAAGGTGAATGATGTCTGGTAGTGTCAATAAGCTGTACAGCCTAGTTGTTTGGGTTTGAACCAGGGTCTGGAACATATGAAGCATTCTAGAAATATACACTATTATTATTTAAGAAAAATAATTTGAGCTAAAAATATTACTTTCTTGAGGGGATCTTAAGAATCATAGTATCATTATTTATACCTTGCCAAATACAAAGAATAATGTCAACATTGTAAGTTATTAAGAAAATAACCCAGAAAATAAGTATTCACAATTAAGTTAGCTTTAGATAAGAAGGAATATTAATCACTCACATATATAATACATATGAAAATTGTCAAAATAAGTAAATAGGATTTGGTTTAATGAATATGGCCTCAGTGTTGCAATATATTAAATCTAGTCATCAGCCTTACGCCCTCTTTCTCTTATACCTTACATTAAATCCATAACAGTTCAATCTCCAAAATATATTTCAAATCTGTCCACTTGTCTTTATTCTGACTTCCCTCACCTTATCTCTTCCCCCATCCAGCTTCTCTTATGCATAACCTGGACCAGTCCTAAAACCTCCTAACTTGTCTGTCTTCCAGTCTTGCCTTTCTGTAACCCGTTCTTCTCTAGTACGTGCTTGTGAAGAGGTTAATCATGGGATGCACCTTTGTAGAAACTCTCAAGGGACTTCCATTTTTCTTAGACTAAATTACAATCTCCCTATCACATCCTACAAACCACTGTGGGATTTGATTTGTCTTCACCTTTCTAACTTCATCACATTCTACCACTATTCACTAGGCTCTAGCAATACTAGCTCCTGCTTTTTCCTTAAATGCACTACAATTCCCAGTCTCAGGATATTTGGGAAGCTCCCCATATGACTAGAATCCTCTTAGCTCTTCTTGTGGCTGACTCTTCATCTGGATCATAGCCCAAATGCTGCCTTTTTATAGGGGTTGTCCTTGTCCATTGTGATTAAGACCATCTCTCATAGTTCTGCAGTTATTTTCCTCTGTATAATTTATCACAATCTGTTATTATCTACTTATTTATTAATTGTTGCTTTCCTGTCTCCCCAGTGAAATATGAACCCCACTGGAGTGAAGTCCTTATTTTATGTACTATTACTATTTTACTTACTATGTCCCCCAAAACACCTAAATAAACTTTGAATGAATGATTTGTTGCCATCATCATCCACATTGATGTTCTCATAACAGGCATTTATTGGGTACCCATTATGTGCCAAGCACTTTGCACAATGCCTTGATTTCTCTTTTCATAGTCTCAATGTATTATGGAGATGCTAATTTTAATATTTATTTTTCTCTCCACTTTAAAGATGATGAAATTGAGGCTCCTCATTATCATCATTTTCATTATCATCATCATCATGCCGGAAAGCAGAACTTGAATTGACATTGTTTTCCTTTCTCATACCATGGTCAGAGCAAAGAATAGGGGGCCCTTGGGTGCAGAAAAGAATACCAAGATAACCCAAATGAACTGGTCAAATAAGTAGATTATCAGGGATTCTTCTCTCAAACAAAAAGTAGAGCATTGTGGAATTTTGTGTAATCTTTGTGTAATGTTGTGCATTTCTCAATGTGTGGTCTTCAGACCAGCAGCATTGACATCATCCATGAGCCTCTTAGAAATGAAAATTCACTGGCCTCGCCTCAGCCTGCTGAAACAGAATCTGTAGGGTTGGGGTCCGGGAAACTGTACCTTAATAAGTCTTCCAAGTGATTCTTAAACACTGCTTTGAGAAAAGGAAGACCATCTGGTGGTAAGTAAAGGAAATGGAATATTAACAAGAGTAAGGCAAGACATTTATATTCAGAAACCAACAAAAGTAGGTTTAGTAGGCCTTGTATAAAATGATAGATCTGATATTAAAATTGGAGTATAATGGAGGGGCTTCATCATAAGGAAGAACAGTCGAGGCAGAGAACAGAGTAAGAAGTCAGAGTAGGGGTAGATAGCCTCCAGACAGACTTGACCTTCTTGTCTCAACCACTTTCACTCAAATTCTTGAAATATCCCTTGCGTACATAAGACTAGTAACAGAACATGAAATTGGACTAAGCCGAAAGTAGAATAAAAGTAGCTCCACCATGATTCTAGTTATACTGATTGGTAGAATGTGCTCCCCTGGAGGATGGGCCATTATGACTGCACTGAGACAGATCTTTAAGTTTGCAGATGACTCTAAAGCTGTTTTAGCTGGGGAGACAAGAATGTTTTATAAAACTGTGTGAATGGGCAAAATAATAGCAGATAAATTTCAGCTGTGGAAAGTGTAATGTAATAGAGTTAGGGAAATATATTCCAAACTATGCTGATATGATGTAGTACTCTTTCTGCTATCACTTATTTATAGAAGAAAAGATATCTTAATTGATGTCAGCTATTCCTTGAAGACAGTCCAGTGGAATGCGGAGGTTCAAAATGTCAACCAAATGCCAGAGATCACCAGGATAAAACTGGAGAAAAGCAGAATTACAAGATGTTGTTATATGTTTGAACAGAGTAATATTTTAGTACTTGGAGTAGAGTTCAAAGTTCTACTCAGTACATTCTGGTAAGTCATAAGGCAGTTGGAAAGGCCTGAAAGGTAAACTGAAATGATCCAAGGAATGAAATATTATAGTAAGACCAGATGAGAAATTTTCAGCACAGAAATATGATGGGTGAAAAGGGACACAATCAAATTCCTGACCATGAAGGATATTAGTAAGTGAAACATGGACTTGTTCAACAAATTCAAGAATACTATACCTAGGAGAACTCTCTTGAAGCTTGAAGGTAATTTTAGGACAAAGAAGAAAATGTTTAAGTCTTTTTAACATAGCCTATAGTAAATTTACTGATGCTGTTCCCTTCTAGAGGGTTCATGAACTGGAAAGATAATCAGGAACAAAAAATATATATATTTATGGAAGATGAGATTCAAAATGGTTTATAAAAGGGAAGCTGTAGATTATTATGAATATTTTAGTGTTTAATAAAGATACTACTCAGGACAATATGAAAAATTATGCATCTTTATAAAAAACAAAGCCCAGGAATTGATGGCCGATACCGTATTATAGTTTCTAAATATTCTTTAACATACATATATACACGATTGTGTGTACATATATATACACACACACATCTGTATGTGTATATGTAAAAATGCACTCATATATATACATACACATATATGCATATACATGTATACATTTATATTTGCTTTCCTTTTAAAAGAAAATATTTTGTCATTATTAAGGAAACATGTAAGCATTATAGGTAAATTTGAAAATACAGAAAAGTAGACAAAAATTACATGTAGTTTCATTCACCAAAGAGATTATTAATTTTTTCACTGTACTACTTATGTGTAGTTTATTTCTTATTATCTGATGTTTATTTATTTATTTATTTTTTTCTTTTGCGATGTAGTCTTGCTCTTTCTCAAGAGGCAATCTCTGCCTCCCAGGCTCAAGCAATTCTCCTGCCTCAGCCCCCCAAGTAGCTTGGATTACAGGCACCCACCACCATGCCCGGCTAATTTTTGTATTTTTAGTAGAGTTGTGGTTTCACCGTGTTGGCCAGGGTAGTCTAGAACTTCTGACCTCAGGTGGTGCACCCACCTTGGCCTCCCAAAGTGCTGGGATTATAAGTGTAAGCCACTGCTCCTGGCCCATTTTCTGATTTTTAAAAGTAATTACTGCCTGCAGGATTTTGCCACTAATTATGTAGACTGTTGGTTTAAGATTTTTTTTTTTTTCCAAAATAATGTGAAAATACTAACATAATGTGAAATTCAGTTTATCCATGTTTAAGGTTTTTTATATATTACAATTAGTCTGTACATCTTTTGTTTTCTGGCTTAATCTGGTTTAATATTCAAGTTTGTTAAACTCATGAAGTAACCACTTTTCTAATACTATCTTATTTCTGTAATCCCATTTTATTTCTAATGAATTTTGTTTTATATTTTAATACTATTTAGTATGGAAAAAACTGTTTTAGGTGTGTCTTTTAATAGCATGTGGGTGCCTCCTATGTTTGTTCATATCTAACTATATTAGTCCATGTTCGTGCTGCTGACAGAGACATACCTGGGACTGGGAAGAAAAAGAGGTTTAATTGGACTTATAGGTCCACATGGCTGGGAAGGCTCAGAATCATGGTGGGAGATGAAAGGCACTTCTTACATGGTGGCGGCAAAAGAGAATGAGAGATGCAAAAGCGCAAACACTTGATAAAACCATCAGATCCTATAAGACTCATTCACTACCATGAGAACAGTATGGGGGAACCTCCCCCATGATTCAAATTATCTCCCGCCAGGTCCCTCCCACAACACGTGGGAATTATGGAAGTACAGTTCAACATGAGACCTGGGTGAGGACACAGAGCCAAATCATATCACCAACCAATTTGAAATACTTTGCCTTTTCCAAGGAGGGTTTGGCTTTTTCATATTTGTTGTCACATACAAAATAATTATGAGATATTTGAAGCAAACAGGGTCTGACTTTGAATATTGGTACTGTTTATTAGCTATTTACAAAGTTATATGAAGATTTAAATTTGATAGTAGATATTAAATACTTAATAAAATGCCTGCCACAGAGTATGCATTCAAATTATTATTTTGGTTATTTCCTCTTTCTTATTTATACCTCTTTTATTTTAATACCATTTTGATGTTTGTTATATCTTTTACTATATAGTTTTTGTTTTAATTTTAGTGGTAACTCAGAAGATAGAAGCACTGTTATAAATTTTACAAGCAATTAACTTTAGACTGATAGAGATAGGTATTTAAATGTACGAAAGACTGATTGAGAATTTAGAATGCCATTATTTCTGCTGCCTCTCTCTTCTTTGAATTTCATTAATAATAGTACTTTCATGCCAGGTAAATTTTCTTTATGTAGAATTGTTTTTGAAATTTTCCTTTGATTTTTCAGCCTATCTGCTATAATTACTGTGCATATTTAATCATGTCCATGTAAACATGTTAATTGTTCAGTGACAGAAGTAGAAGGTGACATTTCAAGAGAATGACTGTTTAGTGAATTATTTGAAGAGTACATCTGAGAGTTCAAGGGTACAAACAGTAAAAATGTTTTGCAATCTCTATATTTATATCACTGTGTTTTTTTAATTGATGCGTGAAAGCACTTTCTGCAGCATTTACACAACGACCATATGTATTTACAGTTAAAATTTAAATATTTTAAGACAAGAATGAATGTTTCACATTTATTTTTATTTTCTGGCATTTATAAAAACTGTAGAGGACATTCTGAGTTTATGTTGTAAGTTGTAATTTTCCAAAAGACTGGCAATTGATGCTTTTTTTTGTTTGTTTTGTTTTGTTTGAGATGGAGTCTCACTCTGTCACCCAGGCTGGAGTGCAGTGGTGTGATCTTGGCTCATTTCAGCTTCCGCCTCCTGGGTTCAAGTGATTCTCCTGCCTCAGCCTGTTGAGCAGATAGCAGGTGCCCACCACCACATCTGGCTAACTTTTTTTTTCTTGTATTTTTAGTAGAGGCAGGGTTTTGCCATGTTGGCCAAGTTGGTCTCTGACTCCTAACCTCAAATGATCTGCATTCCTCAGCCTCTCAAAGTGCTAGGACTACAGGCATGAGCCACCACCTCTGGCCTGACAACTAGTGGTTAATGAAAATATCAAAGTTTGACAACTAACCTGGGTTTTAAATGGTAAAATAAAAAATCATTCTAATAACATTTCTCTGTCTCACTTTACACAAGGAATAAGAAAATGATGGAAGAAGAGATGCTTCCATGGTAATGTGATGCTTAAAATTCATGTTTGCCTATTATGATGAGAACAATATTTTGGAAATCTGAGAAGATAACTTAAGATTTTAGATCTGAGGGATTGTCTGTATTTTGTAGGAAATGATACTTTGAATTCCAGAGTTCAGTTAAGTCTGAAAGTTAAAGGCAGGATCACTCAGGACCCAGAACTGCAGCACCAGTTCTGCATCCAAAACTGGCTGTGCAGTTGCTGCAAATAAAATCTGAGCCTACAGGCACAATATTTGTCCAAAGAAGCCAGAGAAGTCCCAGTTTTTCTGTAAGAGTTTTATAAGCAAAAGCATATAGAAAGCCCTGATAAGTGACATGAGAAGGAGTGGGAGGTAAAAAAATGTATTAAAAATAAAAAGTAAAATAAGTCTATAGCACTGGAGCTTTAAGAGTCGTCTCCGGGCCAGAAACAGGATCACCTGGGAATATGTTAGAAATGCAAAATTTTGGATATCTTCCCCTTCCACCCCAGAGCTACTGAAAATAAACTATACAGGAAGAGAATCAGCAATCTGTTTCCTCTGGGTGATTCTGATACAGGAGAACCACTGGGCTGTAGACTTGATGGAGGGTCATTTAGTGTGTGGATCAACAACCTCATCTCCCACTGAAGGCTCTGTTGTATTACATCATAAGCTGGGATGTATGATGATAAGAAAAGAGTATCCAAAGTTTGTTTATGAAGGCAGATAAATCATATCTCAAATAGCTTCTCATCAGCTTTCTTGGGGGCATTTGAAGTGGTAACCTTCCGTTGTCAAGTCCACTTGTGTTCTAAAATACTCAGTTTCTCCACAATACTGGATAAATGTCTTGTTACCATATTGTGACATGCCATTGATAAATGAAGACCACTCACATATTCTTGCTAGATTTGACAATTATCCTCCCAACTAACCTCTAAAAATAGTTTGACAGTTATTCTCCCAACCTTCTGTCCCTGGTGCTGTTGTTTCCTTTAAAAATATGAACTTAGGTTTTAACAAGAAAAAACACCTTTCTAAGATTTATATGAACAGTGCTTAAGATAGATGATTTTTATAGAAAGGCAAATGTGTTATGTTTTTTCTAAGTGTATTTTTCTATACTACACAAATTTATTAGTGAAAATATATGAACACAATCTGCTTTCTAAAAGAATATGATAAATTATTCCTAGACTGAAATTAGCATAGTTGTTAGAGGAAATAAATATGTTATCTGGCATATTAGAGAGGATATCTAAAATTACAGATAACTAGAAGTTCATTTCTAGGGCATTAGACATTTTCATTAAGTTTATTATTGCTTTATTGTTGTTGCTCTTAAGATATGAATTTTTAGAATGCCCCTAAATGCCTTTGATCAAATTGCAAAAAAGAGCACCCATTCTTCTGAGTTGATGCTCACTGCCAGTGTGCACTGGCTTAGAGAACTGAGCTGAAGGCTGGATGTCAGCTCCACTTGTCCCTGGGCAGAGACCTCTGTGCAGTGCACAAGGTGACATAGCCTCCCCCCAGCTGTCCATTACTTGTCAAACCACGGGTCAGAAACTGACAACCTAACATCCAAATGTGGCCTATAGGCTTTGTTTGTTTTGGCCTGTGCAGTAAGTAGAAACAGCTTCAATTCATGGCCAGTAATTTTGAATTAGAAAATTTTGCAGAACCATCTGAATTCCTCTGGAAAACTAGAAGACATGGCAACCTGGAGCTTCCATTCCTGCCTAATAATTGGCTGGGGCTAAGGGTCAGCTTCCCTGCTAGAGGAACGTGTGCTCTTCGGGTCACAGTTCCCCCGCCTTCCTTTGTATTCATCTGGCATCTGTGAACATTGAGGTTTATAGTTTGGTGTGACTCAATATAGTAATCACCTCTTCCATTTTTCTCAGCTGCCTGAGGCATTTTCTTTCCATGGTGATAGCAGAAATTCAAGGGAGAAAACCCCACAATGCAAACAGATTTCAGCTCTGCTTACATTCTATCTGCAAACATCCACCTTGGCCAAGCCCAAAGTCCAGGGGGTGGAAAGTACCTTTCACCCACCTTGAAAACTTAGCAGGAATGTTAATGTAGGCATATGAAGAATTGTGATTAATCATCTAATCCAAGCCACAATTAGGGTTAGGCAGGTGAGGTGCAAAATTCAAGAGGTGCCAACAATCTCGTAATAAAGATACACATTTTAATACTTAATTTTTGAAAAGCAAAATTAATGCAAACATCCATAATAAACAAAATATACAAATATTAGATAATGACAGAATCTGACCACCCATCTGCATGGCTCACCTCATTCACTTCACCTGCCTCATTGCTCTGTTGGGTCTTATCCCAATATCAATTCTATCTAAAACACTCCTCTGAGTGGCAGTTAATGAACTGCTCTTGCTTGTATCTTGAGTCTCTGCATTGGTGTGAATATTTGTATCGAAACATTAAGAATTCAAGTTTCTGGTAGTTTTACTATATAATTAAGCTATCCGTAGAAAGGGTTTAAGGCAAGTAATTTTTAACATAAAACATTTTTAATTTGTTAAAACTAAATTATGTAAAAATAACATATTCCCCTAGAAGCCTTTTAGAAAAGCTTGCATTTTTTCTTAATGCAAACTGACTACATATTTATACTAGTCAACTCCTTATATTGTCCAAATCCTGAATTTCATCATCTGAGCAAGACCACTTTGGCATCATATTTAAACAAGATATCAATGACTACGAAATTCCCTATAGTTGGACTTGAGGGGTAGTAGCAGAGCTGATACAGCAAGAGCTTTCCAGTCCATTTGAGGATGTTTCTATAAACTTTTTCAGCGTAACTGACCTAATTACACTCTGCTAAGGTATAACTACAAGTATCCCACTGCCTCTTGTGTCAGCCTGGCAAATGAGAAGCAGTCATATCACCCTTTAAATGTCTTATTACTTTCCAACTTGGACTTTGGGACGTGGGCTCCAGTCTGCCCATAGGATACTTGTGGACTGCCTCTCATGGAAGGGGCCATTGCATGCCATGCATGCTGCCAGAGAGTTGTGCTACTCCTGGCTGACTGGGTTCCATGAAGTCCATTCCCAGTTCAGGACAACCTCACGGCAACATATTGATGTTGCATGTTCAAGAATCTTAAAGGATTCTTGCTGAATTTCAAACCTAGAGGGGAGGACACTGTGGTGGCATCAGTAAGGATAGCTGGGACATATTTAAGAAGGACTGAGATGAAGTAAGACCTGAAAGACAAGCGTCCACAATTTCTTCCTCTAAAAGGTAGAAAGGCATCTAACCATTTAGAAATACATTATTATGAACAAAACACAGAAAGATGTATATCTCTGTCGGTGTTCTAACTAAATAAAATAATATTAGCAGTATGAAAAATTTTTAAAGGGAGATAGTAACTGGAAGGGTCTAAAAGAACGTTGTTATTGATTCAGGATATATATTTTCAGTATACTATTCCATGTGATATGACTATTTTATTTTTGTGTACAATACCTTCATAGAGACTCTGCAGAAGTTATTCCTGAGTCCTATCTTTTACCAATATCATTATATTTAATGAAATCATAAGTTAGTTTCTTATCCATAATTCTATCACAATTTTGGGGGGGGGTGTGTGTGTACGTATCTGTGTGTGTGTCTTATTTCCCAAAATTGGAAAATGTAATGAAACAGGGGCTTCTATCATTATGAATGATATTAAACAATGATATTGAGTAATGATCAATATCTTTCAAAGCTATCGTTTATTGAACATTAGCTATATACCAGATACTGTGCAATATATTTCATGTGAATTTATGCTTCTCTTCATTACAACCCAGTATACATTCTCATCCCTATTTTACAAATTTGAACATTTAAATTGAGAAAGGGTTAAATAACTTGCCTGCATCACTGATAGATGTCCAAATTAGGATTCCTGTTCACCTTCTTCTCCCCCAAAACTGAATCCCTATGGGTCACCGCTACCTTGGCATTCAGCCTTGAGACTATGTTTCAGCTGCTGTGTAGTTTCCCTTCTTATCACACTAATAAACACTACATTCATAAAGGGCTGTCTTATAGCACACTTTATTCCTAACATTTACACATATAATTTTCTTTAATCCTCATATGTTATATGTTATTGTTGTTCGCCATTCTACAGGTAAGAAAACTAAGGATCTGAGAACTTAAGTGTGTTGCCTTAGTCAGACAGCTAGGGAATGGCCAAATCAAGGTTCAAACTCAGATCAGTCCAACTCTAGATGTCATGCTCGTAACCCTTATGCAAAGCTGCCTCCAGTCATGTCATGCTTCCTCTGTGATACGGTGGGAAACTCACTGAATTAATAGTCACAGATATCAGGTTTTTATCCCAGATGTGGCTATTGCCAAGTCCTGTTTCTTTATCTGTAAAACTGTGATTAATAGTCCCTGCCCTGCACAAGTCATATCATTGCTGTGAGACTTCAGCCAGAAACAACAGGAAAGCTTGAACTGCAAGCTCTTGTTAAAGTACTGTCAGCAACTTGAGAGGCTGAGACTGCTGTAATGATTTGCTTTGTATCTCACATAAGCCTAGAAGAGTTCTTGACTCTGAAGCTTATCAGGACCCAGCTGGAAAGCAAATACACATAAACTGTGCTGGTAAAAGAAAAGTGAAGGCATTTCTTGGAAATGGGAAAAGGCTCCTCCTCCTTCTCTTCCTGCCCCTACTTAGGGGCAGTCCCAGCCCAAAATGTAATTAAGAACAGTTTGAATACTCAAGATTTTATCCTTCCTCATTAGTATGTTTTCCATTATTTCTATTTCTATTATTTGTTCAGTTCTATTTTTCCCCTAATTTGTTGCTTCTTGGAGTCAACAGTGAGTAGGAAATGCCAATGGTTGATGATTCTTCAAATAGCCCTGAAGATTTAATCCAAAGTTCTGATGATCTAAATATGTGTGGTAATGAGATGATTGCTTTCCTCTTGCCTTCAGAATGGTTTTCAGCAGTCCTGGTCTCAGCTCTCTTGAACCTGCAGGGCAGGCAGTGGCAATGCTCTTGTCAAGGAGCCAGAGTCTCAGATTCTAACATCTTGGTGATAATAGATTTTGTCTTTCTTTTTCCAAAGCACTTCATTTAAAGATTTGGGAACATGTAAATAAATTTCTGGCTTTCCTTTTCTAAGCTCCCTCCTCCTACCTCCTTAGTCCCAATCTGAGTTTATTTCCATCATAGAAAAAAGAATGTGGAAAACTAAAGCCCCCTCAGTAATACAGTAGTCAGGCACATCTCACCTATTTGACAATTATTTCTTGAGGACCTACGTACACAGGCACTCTGCTAGGTACCAGGGGTGTGGTTGGCACTGGAGATATGGTTGGCTGTTTTCTGCCGTTGAGAAGCTTAAACTTTCCATTTCTATGTTGTTTGGAGGCTATGATTATCTTCCTGATAATCTACATGCTATTTTTATATTTCTCTCCATCAATATTTTTGTATCTCTCTCCTGAGTCATCAAGTTATCCCCAGAATAGAGGCTTTTAGGGAAATTCCACAGAAACCTGAATTTCCTGCTCTCTTTTAATTGAAAACAAACTCTAAATTCTGGATTTACTCTCTCTGTGTCTATACAAACCAGTCCATGGCCATTTTCCTGGCCTGTGTCATGCAGCCAGGCTGACTCACCTTTCCTTGCAATAAATCAACTCTTTAAAAACCATCTCCACAGTAGAACACATGTGAGTATCAGCTCTCTGACAATAGAATATAATTTGATAGCAGAAGGCTCTAAACAAATTCCTTTGGACAAGAAATATATAGATTATATAACTCACACCCAAAGATGTTTAAGTCAAATCAATGTGGCCATGCCATTTAACTCACCAAGAGAGAAGGGTTACAATTGGTTACTTAAAAGCCTCCCTATCTTTTACCTTATGGATATGGGCATAGTCTTTAGCTATGACCACCTTGAAATGGATAACCAGCATTTTCCCCTAAAATTCCAGATTTTTACTCCAAAGCATCTCCAGGGTTGTTGCTCATTCCTGCATCGCCAGCAAGCTAGAAGCCACTGTTCGGTAATGTTTCAGTTGCGAATGCATGGGCCTTGAGGGTTAGTTTGCCCTCAATCACAGTGGGCAGGAGTGGCACTGAGATGAGAATCTCTATTTTCAGAGTTCTAGTCCAGAATTTCTCTTATATTAACCTGCCTCCATAGGGCATATGTACTTTACAAATCTTTATTTTTAACTTTAAAATCTGGAATACATGTGCAGAACGTGCAGGTTTGTTACATAGGTATACATGTGCCATGGTGGTTTGCTGCACCCATCAACCCATCATCTAGGTTTTAAGCCCTTCATGCATTAGGTATTTGTCCTAATGCTCTCCTTCCCCTTGCCTCCGACCCCACAACAGGCCCCAGTGTGTGATATTCCCCTCCCTGTATCCATGTGTTCTCATTGCTCAACTCTCACTTATGAGTGAGAACATGTGATGTTTGGTTTTCTGTTCCTGTGTTAGTTTCTTCAGAATGATGGCTTCCAACTTCACCCATGTCCCTGCAAAAGGCGTGAACTCATTCTTTTTTATGGCTGGATGCAAGTCTTTTCAAAATAAATTTGTATTTGGAAAGCAGTATATAGACTCCTAGGGGAAAAGTATCATTTCAAACTGATAGTAGTTAAGTATTCTGAACATGTTAATTAATGTTTTATTCCCCAGATATGTAGTTAGATTTCCAATAGTATTAGAGTCAATATTGTGTCGTTTTGCATAAATTGCAAACACATTACAATTTGTGTTGTTATTACTGATAGGCGGATAGACGCCTATGCTTATTTCCATGATAAGGAGAATATAGGCAAGTGTAGAAATTTTCAGTGAATTGTTCAAGGATGCCTAACTAGTATGTATGATGTGGGGCAGTATTTTCAATGAAGATGTGCACATTTGCTGAGTCTATAGACGTAGATAAAATTATTTTGAGGACGTTTATCTGATCTTGTATTTGGCTAATCTAGCCTTGAAAAAGATCAATCTATATATTATGATCACTTCTGCTTACTTCTACTTGAACCTGACACACACTGTTCATGAAATGTCATCTTTCATATTCCAAATGAAATGCATTTTTTCTCTTTCTCTATGCCTTAAATTGTTTATATCCTTATTTTAATATTTTTTTTTCTGAATATTCTCTCAGGTATTTTCAACTTGAAAAGGAGTATATAAACACTAAAAATAGCTTCAAACATTTCAGCAATATCTAAAATGAAATGTAAATGTCCCCTCTACTAATGTCTTCCTCTCATTTTCACATCTTTAAGTGTTTCTCACAAATTTAACAATCTACACTGGAACCTGCTTGATCAAGAGAAAATGTGTGGAGGGAGAAGACCCCAATTCAAAATTTGATTTTCCTACCATAACGTTAAGACAGTAATTAGATATCTTAGAAATCTCCTTTTTCAGTTGTGACATTGTTAGTAGTTTCTTATCTACTTATATTACAGGACTGTTGTGATGATCACATAAAATAGGGTATATAAAAGTGGTGAGGAAGTTAGAAAGGCCATACCAATTTAAGTTACTGCATTTGTTATGTGAAAAGCATTCTACTCAGCTCAGGTACCCATTTTGGTCTGTATAGTTTTGGCCTTTGTAGTGCTTAGTATCATTTCCATAAACTGAGCTAATTCACGTGTTTATATGTTAAGGATCACTTTTAATTAACCAGAAATAATTTCTCACTTATGTAAATTCTATAATAGGCTGGGCATGGTGGTTCATGCCTATAATCCCAGTGCTTTGGGTGATCGAAGTGGGAAAGTCGCTTGAGGCCAGAAGTTCAAGACTATCCTCGGCAACATAGTAAGATCCTGGCTATACAAAAAATTTAAAAATTAGCTGAGCACGGTGGCATGTGCCTGTAGTGCCAGCTACTCAGGAGGCTGAGGTGGGAGAAATGATTGAGCCCAGGAAGTCAAGGCTGCAGTTAGCTATGATTATACTACTGCATTCCAGCCTGGGCACCAGAGTAAGACTCTCCTGTATCGGGGAAAGAAAAAAAAAAAAAGAAAAAAAAAAAAAAAACCCATAATATTGCCTTTAATACCTCTCTAATGTTCCTTATATCATCTTATGATATTTTTATCTGTTGTGAAGTCAAATATGTCTCTGGCTCAATCCCTCAGCAGTAACCAACGTTCCTTTTCAAAGAAGACATGCTTATCAAATATTTACATTTTAAATGAATTAATAAACAAATGAGTGAGTTACAGAAATATTTCAAAGTCATTGTGAACTTTCATTCTCAGCGCTTAGATAACAAGACTTACCAAGAGATACAGAAGTGCCCATACATCCTCACCCCTCCTCTGTGGTTGCCCCACTGCTATTAGAGCAGTCCCAAACATGAAACATCAATGCACAGCATCGACTGACGGCTTCCCCAGGGCTTTCCGCCTCTGTGACCCGGCCCAAATTCTCACACAGGATATATTGAGTGATTCCTGCTGAGTTCAACCTGTATCTGCCTGATCCATTTGCTAGTGGAGTCCTTCGGACCTTCCAGAACAGTGGCCTGTCCCTACCCACTGAGTCATTCTAATGCAGCACTAAGGCAAGAACATGCAGCTTATCCATTTGTACCACTGACTTTCAAAGCTGCCTGAACAAATGGTTCTGGCTGGATTTATTTCAAAGCATTGACTACAGCAGGCAGAAAGCTTCCTGCCAGGCGGTTATATTTACCACACAAATTTGTCAGCTTAACCAAACATTTCAGCGTGTTAGGAACAGGAATTTGAATTGATTGATCTAAAGGGCTCAAACACTATGAAAGAGATGAAGGTGCATCAGCTGACATAACAGTGTCTGCACGAGTCCAAAATGATCACTAAATAAATGTTACTTTTCAGAAAGACTGCTGTTATCTTATCTCCCTCCCATACTGGGTTTGCAAAAGCAATTGGAGTTTCATAAGTGTTGGAATGTTTAGGCTAAAACACCATGGTGATGATAGCAATTTTGAGGTGCCCTGATATGTTTAAATTATATAGCAAAAATACTATTATAAACTCTGAGCAAAATTGTGGGACACAGGGGTCTCTGAATTCTTACTACAGCTTTCACATCACCTCCATTTATATGTACCTGTGCTCAACTTCCTTTTCAGTAAAATCGGAGTTACTCATTTTCATTGTATTGCTGGCACATTCTCTTCATAATCCAACCTTAGGCTTGCAATAAAAATCTTCACAACCCAAATGCCATGAGAGTACCTGTGGTTAAGCCTAGAAAATATTAACTGATCACTCAAGAATATATATAACAATTTTCAGTATACTGAAAGAATATCACTAGTTTTTTTCCAGTATTTTTTGGAGATGAAATAATACTGTTTGTAATTGTCTTAACTATTACCAGCTTTATGTAATTTGTCATTTTACTATATTATACATATGTATGCTAGTCTGACTTACTTTATTCTGTCATTAGTCACTTGGGGAAAAATTATAGTAGTAAGACAGAATTTTCTGAACATTTAAGATCACATTCAGGCAAGAAACAACATATTTTGCATATAGGTCTAAGTAATACCCTCAGAGAAGGGTAGGGAAATATTTCAGAAAGGTCTTATGATTCTGCAAGGATCTTGGAATCTACAAGGCAGATTAATAGCCCAAATATTTCCAAAAAGCTATTGCCTAATTTCGTACAGCTGATTATTTAAGAAGCAATTTTTAAAAGCCACACTGTTTAAATTAATTGAATAACAATATAAATGGAGCAAATGGAGTTAATTTGTTCCTCAGTCTCATACAAGGTTATTGTGGTAAATTCATTAAAGAGAAGAGTTGTATAAATATTCTAATTTCAGTTTCTCTAAGTCATAACTGAATGCCAGCTTAAGTTACATCTGTATGTTTTAAATATTTTTTTAAGGTAATACACATTTTAAGAGTAGGTTTAGGTTCACAGCACAGTTGAGCGGAAACTACAGAGTTCCCATAACATTCCCTATTTTCATACATGCACATCCTTCCTCACTATGAACATCCCACGCCTCAGTGGTGCATTTGTGATAATCAATAAACCTATATTGAGGCATGGTTAGAGAATGATGTCTATAATTCACACTAGGTTTCTTGGTGTTGTACATTTGTGTTACATGGGTTTTGGTAAAGATATAAGGACAAGTATCCATTAGTATAACGTCATGCATTGTAGTTTCATTGTCTAAAGAATCATTTGTGCTCTGCCTATTCATCCCTTCCTGCATGCTGTGCCCTGGCAACCACTCATCTTTTTACTCTCTCCATAATTTTACCTTTTTCAGAGTACCATATAGTTCAAATCATACAGTATGTAGCCTTTTAAGACTGACTTCTTTCACTTAGTAATATGCATTTAAGTTTCCATGTGAGCTTAGTAGACTTTTTTTTTTTGCACCAAATAATTTTCTACTGTCAAGCTTTACCGGTTGATTTACCTATCAAGAGGCATCTTGTTTCCAATTTTTGTTTCCAATTTTTGGCAATTGTGAATACAGTTTCTATAAACAACTATGTGTAGATTTTTGTGGACATACATTGTCAAGTTGAGTAAATATCAAACAGCATAATTCCTGGATCATACGTGAAGAGTATGTTTGGTTTTGTAAAAATCTGCCAAACTGTACACCAAAGTGGTTGCACAATTTTGCATTCCCACCAACAGTGAATGAGTTCCTGTTGCTCCACAACCTGGCAAGCATTTGATATTGTCAGTGTTTGGAATTGTGGCCGTTCCAATAGGTATGTAGTGGTACCACATTTTTTGTTTTTATTTTTAATTCTCTAATAACATATGATATTGAATACATGTTATTAATGTATACTTGCTTGCCATCTGTATATTTACCTTCTGTGATAAGGTGTCTATTTATGTCCGTTGCCCATTTTAAAAATCAGGTTGCTTGTTTTCTTGTAGTTTTTAAAAGATTTTTGCATATTTGGGCTATTTTTTTTTTTTTTAAATCAGTTGTGTCTCTTACAAATGTTTTCTCCCAGTCTGTAACTTGTCTTATAATTCTCTAACCTTGTCTTTCACAGAACAGAGGTTTTTAATTTTAATGAAGTCCAACTTATCAATGATCTCTTTCATGGATTTTGCCTTTAGTGTTGTATCTAAAAAATCTTCACCACACCTCAAGTCACCTAGGTTTTCTCCTGTGTTGTCTTCCAGGAGTTTTATAATTTAGTGTTTTAACTTTAGATCTATGATCTATTTTGAGTTAATTCTTGGGAAGAGTGTAAGGTCTGTGTCTAGACTGTTTTTTTTTTTTTTTTTTTTTTCTTTAACATGTAGATATCCAGTTGTTTCAGTATCATTTGTTGAAAAGACTGTCTTTGCTCCATTTTATTGCCTTTGCTAATTTGTCAATGATCAATTGACTACATTTATTAACTATATTTGGAAATACTTTCTATTTCTGAGCTTCCTATCCTGTTGCATTGATCTATTTATTTATTCTTTTACCAATACCATAATGTCTTGATTACTATAGCCTTATTTAGTTATAGATTTATTGTAGTAAATCTTGAATTGAACAGTGTCAGTCCTCCAACTTTGTTCTTACCCTTCAATATTGGGTTTGCTATTCTGAGTCTTTCACTGTTCCATATAAACTTCAGAATAAGTTTGTTGATAGCAACAAAATAAGTTACTGGAATTTTGATTCTGATTCTCATGGACTCTATAGATCAAGTTGGGGAGAACTGACATCTTCACACAATCAGTCATATCCATGACCATGACATATTTCTCAATTTATTTAGTTTTTCTTTAATATCCTTCATCAGATTTTAACTATATTTGCATGCTTAATGGATTAAAATTTGTAAACATGTTTTAATTAAGAAGAAATATTTTTCACTATAAGTCTTAAATTTGATTTTACAATGACCAAAGTTAGAATGGACTTCAGTGAAAGAGGCAGGTAAACTTTTTCCTATTGAGTTCAGTTTGTCAATAGCAAGGCAGAAAACAGCCATATTGCTTTGAATCTCTTGCAACTTCAATGCCTTAGGATTGATGTAAATACTTAATTATTTCTGAGTACAGCAGACAATTTTCTCAACACTAGAGTAGACTATTTCCTGAAACTTTGACAGAAAGGACAATCAAATGGTGAAGATATGTAAAAGGATATGTTGTTCAAATCAGAAAGTTTACTATTTCAGTACAATTGAAAAAATGTAATATTTATGATCATTTATGATCTTTATGGAATCTTAATGACCTATCATTTGGTGGTTTCTAGCCATTAGTTCATACATTCATTCATTAGAAGTGTATTGAAAACTCACAAAATCCAGTCAATATAGTAGATTATAACTTTGCTAGAAAAATAAACTTTTGTAAATAATTGTAATATAAGGAAACTGAAAGTAGAGCAATTGATATTTCAAAAACAAGTGACAATTTTAGCTAATCCTTAAAATATTAGTAGAATTTTTTTCAATAGATCAAAGGAACTAAAGAGATGCAAGAGAAGAGTGTTTTTGACAAATATTTGTAGAACATCTGCCAAATGCCATCCACATAATTAATATTAATAGGTCCATTATCTCCTGCATTTTATAGACATATTACCATTTAATCACATATCTCAGTATTAAATATTATCAATGTGATTTTAAGAGAAGAGCATAAAGTATGTGTGAACAGAGGAAGGCTATCTCACTCCACTGTGGGTTTTCAGGAAGGACCATGAGAAATTAGTGTCCACGGCAAGATCTGTGGGAATAGCAAGAACAAAGGCCAGGAGGTATAGAGAGTACCTTGTGCTCCACATGCGAAGAACTCAATAGAATGTGAAAGGGGTAAATGATAAAAAATGAGGTTGAAGAGGCAAGCAAGAACACACCCAGAGAGCCTTGCTAACTACCTTAAGAACAACAAGATGCCATGGGTAGTTATTATCAAGGAAGTAATATGTTCAGATGAGCATTTTACATGACTGTGCCTGCTTTTGCACAGATGGGGAGAGGAGGCAATATTAGAAGCTGGAATACCAATATGGCTGTTGCATTGATTCAAGATACCATAATTTCCTGAATTAGAACAATGGTATGGAAAATGGAGTGTAGCAGGAAAGCACACACAAAAAAATGTAATGGTACATGCTCTGGTGTGAGGAAGCTTGCTTTATTTCTTTGTCAAATCAGCTTGTTCTTTTTTCATATTGTCCTTTCTTTTTAAATTATAGTTTCTATTTCTTCTTTCCTTTTATTATTTTGTATTTTTTATTTTGTAGCATCTTTTAGTTTTTTAATAATCTGCATTTTTGTGGTAGTAATCTATAAAAATAGATAATCTATCAAAAAATAGATTGGGTAATCTATCCAAAAATGTATTCAATACTTGTAACCTGTAATTATTTATAATATTGATCTGTGAATAGTGTAAGTTGGAAATTTGTACTTGGATATGGAGAGAAGCCTAAAGTGGGGAAATTATCCTCGTAAAGCAGAAAAAATAGCTTTTAATAATTAAATCTATATTTTCAAAAGATAATTTTGAAGGGTAGTTAAGATACAGGTTGATATTAGGATACAAGAGACAGGATAAGAAGTGAGGAAATATTTCAAAACTCTAGGAATCAGCAGTTGATGACCTAAACTGGGGCAGGGACAATGAAAATGGAGATGTGAAAACACATCAGAGACAGAAAGAACAGGACTTGGTGGCCATAGGCATTTAGGGTAAAGAAGGATGTAAATTTAAAGATAACTCAGTTGAGTGAAAGATGAGGAGGTGATATACTCAGCTGGAGAACATTGAAGAAGGAGAGGCATGTTGTCAGAAGGGGGCGGGAATGAGTTCATTTGTGGATACTCTGCTTGAGGTGGCTCAATGAAGCTCCGAAAGTGGTTGAAGCTAGAAGTAAGGATTTAGAGAAAGCTTGTGCAACCCACACCCCGTGGGCCATATGCGTTCCAGGATGGCTTTGAATGTGGCCCAACACAAATTCATAAACGTTCTTAAAACACTGAAATTTCGTTTTTTTTTTTTTTTTTTTCAGCTCATCAGCTATCATTAGTGTTAGTGTATTTTATGTATGGCCCAAAACAGTTCTTCCAATGTGGCCAAGGAAAGCCAAACGACTGGACACCCCTGATTTAGAGGTCATCAGTTTGGTTTAGTTTTTGTGAATAAATAACATTTCTGGGGCTGGGGGAGGGTGGGCAGAAACTATAATTGTTAATGAGTCAAGAATGGAATAGTGTGAATAAAAGACTAAAAACAGAGTTTTAAATGAGTTCAGTTGGCTGGATTTGCGCTGATAAAACATGAGGAAGTAACTAGGTAGAAACTGGTTTGATTTTCAGAGTATTCATGTTTAAGCCATTCCTAGAAAATTGTTCATGTTAACCCAAATTTGTAAGTGATGGAAGACTACTTAAACCAACTAATTTACTAGCTGTGTGCTCTTGGATGAGTTATTGAACCCTCTAAACTCAGGCATATACATTTCTGATTCAGGGGCTACATTTGTATGTCTGTTATGTGGATATATTGTGTGATGCTGAGGTTTGGGCTTCAATGGAACCTGTCACCCAAATAATGAACATTGCATTCAATAAGCAGTTTTTCAGCCTTTGCTCCCCTCCCTCCTTCCCCACTTTTTGAGTCCCCAGTGTCTATCGTTCCCAAACTTGAGTATATTTAACTTTTAAATATAGAAAATAAAATTTTGTCTATAATTTTATCAAGCACTAGATGCAATTTTTTAAATCATCACACTCATATGGAAGGCACACAATAAATAATATTTATTCATAATGGTTCCAATGATAAAATGACTGCCAAGCAGACTAAGATATATCTGTTGTTTTTGCTATGCATCTGGTTTACAAAATAAATCAATATGCTATTCGAAGATTTTCATGGGATACTAGTATGTTTTCAGAGACTGCTGGTTGAGCACTGAGTGACAGAAGGTTTAGCTGGGGGAATTAGGCAGTGATTCTGAATCATAATTGTAGCTCTGAACCTTCTTTGAAACTTTGATTTTTATGTGAATACATACTTGAGCCCTACTGACTTCATGCTAGATACTGAAATTACCAGAAAACAACAGCAAAATGAAAAGTTACAGTTTCTACTAACATGGACTTTAAGTAGGCTTGGAAATACACGCACACATAAAATATAGCTACTAAAAATGTCCCTGGAGCTTGAAATTTCCCTAGGTTCCAAATCTATAGATTTTAAAAATATTTCTAGTTTTTGTGTATACCACAAACCTTGTAGTGTTAGAGAATGACAGATTAAGGAGGGAAAACTTTTATCAAGTGAATATCCCTGAGGCTTTTTCCTGTAATTAAAATTTTTTAACATTTGTAATAAATTACATAAATCACTACCCATTACATTGCCAGCAGAAATCAGTTTAGACTTTTACAGCTTTCAACTTCTGGGTCTGTCACTCATTTCTTTTAATGTCTACATTTTTAACGTTGCTTTAGGCCTGCTGTCTCTACTTTACTAATTGGCATACTTTCTTTTTCTTTTTATTCTACCCGTTTGAGAAACTCATTTATTTGTCTTCAATCATCTTTTAAAAATTGACCATGGTTCATCACAGTTTATTACCCAGTGACTCCAAAATCAGGATGACATATTCGATATGAATGTGATCATGTTCAGCCACCATTGCTCAACATTCATAGAGGATCAAAGTGTACCCAACATTATGATAGTTCCTCGTACTCTTTACTGACTTCGTTAGCAAAGTGAGCCTTGTAATTTGGCTTCCTTGCCCTCTTTAATCCCTCCAACACGGTTACTCTCATAAAACATGTCAAATTCCCTTTCTGTGAAATCCAAGGGATTGTTCAAAATCAAGAACTTATTGATGGATTGATGTTTGAAGTAAGTAAATAACAAGCTTAAAATATTTTTGCCATATAGTGACATTATTTTATATTTATATTTTTGTAGTAAGACTAAAAGTAGGTCACGCTGAATTTTGACGGCTCTTTAGAGGGCCATGCAATTTTATTGCTTCCTATAATCAGGACCAGGAGTACCCATAAACACATGTTTATGTTAATTGAGGGAACTTAAAGATTTTTAAAAAGTCTATGATACAGCATTACTAAATATTTGAAATTCTATGTTGTGGGTTATTTCTAAAGGAAGGCCTGGTGTGAAAAATGTTTTCTAGGAGAATGATATTAAATTGATACATAAATATATATTATGTATACCTTACCAAGTGAGCATGTATTTCTTTAATGATAAATGATACTTTTTTTAATGATGTTTTTTCTTTTTTTTATTATTATACTTTAAGTTCAGGGTACATGTGCATAACGTGCAGGTTTGTTACCTGTTAACGTGCAGGTATGTATACTTGGGCTATGTTGGTGTGCTGCACCCATCAACTCATCAGCACCCATCAACTCGTCATTTACATCAGGTATAAGTCCCAACGCAATCCCTCCCCACTACCCCCTCCCCATGATAGGCCCTGGTGTGTGATGTTCCCCTTCCTGAGTCCAGGTGATCTCATTGTTCAGTTCCCACCTATGAGTGAGAACATGCGGTGTTTGGTTTTCTGTTCTTGCGATACTTTGCTGAGAATGATGGTTTCCAGCTGCATCCATGTCCCAACAAAGGACACAAACTCATCCTTTTTTATGGCTGCATAGTATTCCATGGTGTGTATGTGCTACATTTTCTTAATCCAGTCTGTCACTGATGGACATTTGGGTTGATTCCAAGTCTTTGCTATTGTGAATAGTGCCGCAATAAACATACATGTGCATGTGTCTTTATAGCAGCATGATACTTCTAAAGCAGAAAGCAAGACTGTGAAGCAAAGACCTGCAAATGGAGTGCAATTTAGTGAACAAAAGAGGGATGTGACTGCCTGAACATGCACAGCAGTCTGAAGTAGTCAGGTCTGGGGCACACTGAGCATACGTCCTGGGAAATAGTGAAGCACGATGAAGGTGGAGGGCATTTTTGAGTGGGAAGGTGTTGTGGAGGCCAGGTTAAAGGGAAAGTATGGAAATGCACAGGGAAAAATACTCTCAATTCTTAACCGTTTGGCCCAAGGTAAACACTTGTTGCAAAGAGAATTATAACACTTCCAGGAATGTTTTAAACAATGATATTTTTGCTTTGGAGCAGTTACTTATATTATCTGGTATACACTGTTCAATATTGAAAGCTATTTCTGATTATCTTTAGTTTTTTTTTTTTTTTTTTTTTTACAAACTCTCTGAGCATGATCAAGTGTATTATAATCTTAGCCTACATAAGAATTGGTAAGTTCACAAAACATTTTATTTAGTGTTTACCTTGCACAAGGCTTGGAAGAATTTTTAAAGGTGCATAAAGACAATTCCTAACCTTAAAACATTCATATTATAATCACTAGACTTTAATGAATAGAGACAGCCTTGTAAGTAAATAATTCTCTTGATATGATATGGTAAGTACAATTAGAGACAGGCATATTCAGAGGCTACAGAGCATAGACAGAATAGCCATTTTCATCAATAGTAAATTTCACTCTGTTCTTTTTAGGAGCTCACCTAAGGAGACTTGGAAAGAAGGAAAAAAACTGTGTTTTAATCAATTATGATTGTAATTTAATTCAGAAAAATGTTGCTTCCAAAAAGGGAAATTCTGAAATCGTTTACCAAAGTTATAGTTCAGAAAAACACATTTAATGACGTTGAATCTAAAGACTAACTTTTTTTTATCAGACATTATATTTTATTACTTCTTTTTTTTATTTTTTAATTTTTTTTTATTACACTTTAAGTTCTAGGGTACATGTGCATAACATGCAGGTTTGTTACATATGTATACTTGTGCCATGTTGGTGTGCTGCACCCATCAACTCGTCAGCACCCATCAATTCATCATTTATATTATGTATAACTCCCCAATGCAATCCCTCCCCCCTCCCCCCTCCCCATGATAGGCCCCAGTGTGTGATGTTCCCCTTCCCGAGTCCAAGTGAGCTCATTGTTCAGTTCCCACCTATGAGTGAGAACATGCGGTGTTTGGTTTTCTCTTCTTGTGATAGTTTGCTAAGAATGATGGTTTCCAGCTGCATCCATGTCCCTACAAAGGACGCAAACTCATCCTT
>NC_045451.1:29248905-29264387 GCF_002776525.5 Piliocolobus tephrosceles | reverse complement strand
TGAATCTGGCAATTATGTGTCTTGGAGTTGCTCTTCTGGAGGAGTATCTTTGTGGCGTTCTCTGTATTTCCTGAATTTGAATGTTGGCCTGCCCTACTAGGTTGGGGAAGTTCTCCTGGATGATATCCTGAAAGTGTTTTCCAACTTGTTTCCATTCTCCCCCTCACTTTCAGGCACCCCAATCAGACGTAGATTTGGTCTTTTTACATAATCCCATACTTCTTGCAGGCTTTGTTCATTTATTTTTCTTCTTTTTTCTTTTGGTTTCTCTTCTCGCTTCATTTCATTCATTTGTTCCTCAATCGCTGATACTCTTTCTTCCAGTTGATCGAGTTGGTTACTGAAGCTTGTGCATTTGTCATGTATTTCTCGTGTCATGGTTTTCATCTCTGTCATTTCGTTTATGACCTTCTCTGCATTAATTAGTCTAGCTGTCAATTCTTCCACTCTTTTTTCAAGATTTTTAGTTTCTTTGCGTTGGGTACGTAATTCCTCCTTTAGCTCTGAGAAGTTTGATGGACTGAAGCCTTCTCTCATTTCGTCAAAGTCATTCTCTGACCAGCTTTGATCTGTTGCTGGCGATGAGCTGCGCCCCTTTGCAGAGGGAGATGCACTCTTATTTTTTGAATTTCCATCTTTTCTGCCCTGCTTCTTCCCCATTTTGTGGTTTTATCTGCCTCTGGTCTTTGATGATGGTGACGTACTGATGGGGTTTTGGTATAGGTGTGCTTCCTGTTTGATAGTTTTCCTTCTAATAGTCAGGACCTTCAGCTATAGGCCTGTTGGAGATTGTTTGAGGTACACTCCAGACCCTGTTTGCCTGGGTATCAGCAGCAGAGGTTGCAAAATATAGAATATTGCTGAACAGCGAGTGTACCTGTCTGATTCTTACTTTGGAAGCTTCCTCTCAGGGGTGTACTCCACCCTGTGAGGTGTGGGGTGTCAGACTGCCCCTAGTGGGGGATGTCTCCCTGTTTGGCTACTCAGGGGTCAGGGACCCACTTGAGCAGGCAGTCTGTCCCTTCTCAGATCTCCACCTCCGTGTGGGGAGATCCACTGCTCTCTTCAAAGCTGTCAGACAGAGTCACTCGCGTCTGCACAGGCCTCTGCTGTTTCCCCTGATATTTTTTAGCTGTGCCCTATACCAGAGGCGGAGTCTACAGAGACAGGCAGGTTTCCTTGAGCTGCTGTGAGCTCCACCCAGTTCGAGCTTCCCAGCGGCTTTGTATACCTACTTAAGACTCAGCAATGGCGGGCGCCCCTCCCCCAGCCTGGCTGCTGCCTTGCGGTTAGATCGCGGCAGACTGCTGTGTTAGCAAGGAGGGAGGCTCCGTGGGCGTGGGACCCTCCCGACCAGGTGTGGGGTATATTCTCCTGGTGTGCCCTTTTGCTTACTGCGCAGTATTGGGGTGGGAGTTACCCGATTTTCCAGGTGTTGTGTGTCTCAGTTCCCCTGGCTAGGAAAAGGGATTCCCTTCCCCCTTGCGCTTCCCAGGTGAGGCGATGGCTCACCCTGCTTCAGCTCTGGCTGTTCGGGCTGCAGCAGCTGACAAGCACCGATTGTCTGGCACTCCCTAGTGAGATGACCCTAGTACCTCAGTTGAAAATGCAGAAATCACCGATCTTCTGTGTCACTCGCGCTGGGAGTTGGAGACTGGAGCTGTTCCTATTTGGCCATCTTGCTCCGCCCCCCATTTATTCAAGACTAACTTTTTAAATTGTCCACTGGTATTTGTTAATAAAAAAACATGAAATGATATAAATTCCTAAAGAAAAGATAAGGCATTTTTTTGAATTCATCCATGAGGGAGCCTGAGAGAAACTTTGTGATTGTGACTTTTTTAATCTCAATTTTTCTTTTTTAAAGAATCATGGATTAGGGCTGTAGTTGGGTTTATTGCCATATAAGTCAATAGATCATAATTGATTTAGTAGTGTTTGAGGGACTGTGGGTACTATTTTCTAATTTAAAAAAGTCTCCTTAACTTTCTATCATAGGATCTGAAATCACCAAAGATTTATTAAATCATTATAGGTTTATTTATATGATTAAATTGAGATTTTTAGGTCTTTCCAGAAGGCCCTCCTTAAAATATTCTTAGAATTTCTACTAGTTTCCTATTACTGCTTTAAAAAAAAAAAAAAAAAAAAAAAAAAAAAAACAAACGTAGTGGCTGAAACAATGTAAATGTATTATTTCACAGTTCCGGGGGCCAGAAGTTGGAAATCAGTTTCAACTAGTGGAAATCAGCATGTTGCCAAGGTTGTACTCTTCTAGATGCTCTAGGGAAAAAATCTATTTCTTGCTTTTTCCAGTTTCCAGATGCTGCCTAAATTCCTTGGCTAATGGCTTATTATGCTATCTTCCAGGCCAACAGCCTATAGCATCTTCTTTCCTTTCTGACCCTTGCTTCTGTTCCTACTTCTTCACTCTCTGATCTTACCCTCCTGCATCTCTCTTTTGTCTTTACATTGGGGCCACCCAGATAATCCGGGATAATCTACTCATGTCAAGATCCTTAACTTTACATCTACAAAGTTCCTTTCCCCAGGTAAGGTAATATATGTGCAGGTTCCAGGGACTAAGGTGAGGATATCTTTTGAGGGCCATGATTCAGGCTATGATGAAAGGTAATACTTTAAATGTTGCTGTGATCCATAAATATTATCTTAGAGAAGACTGTAAGGACAAGGTTCTTGAAGAAACAGACTAAGTACTAGAAGTCAAGGCTAGATTGAGAAAATGGACTAGAAAGGAAGTGCTTGAATTTTTTTTTTTTTCTTAAAAGGAAAACTACCAAAAAAGTGTAAAAGGAAGACTCCTCCTCCTCCAAACTATACTGTATAATTTTTTCAAGCACAAAGTTCTAAGCATCGAGAAGGTCAAAATTTTATCCATATTTCTTTAGCTGATGCTGTTGCCATGCACCTTGTATATTTAATGACCTTGCAAATGTGAATTCCCAAAACATGTTTAAAACTGTGGCCAGAGAAAAGTAATAATATTTTTTTTTTCTTTCTGCATTGCTTATTCTTCAGAAAGGTATTTGGTTGTTTGAATAAATGACTTTAGAATTTAGAGCTTAATTTTTTAAAAGTTATTCTGTAAAGGACACTGGAAATAAACTATCCCACATGCATACTTTTACTGAGAAAGCACAGTGTGTCATAAGTAATTTATATCTGGGGTCTAAGATCATACTTGGTGGCAAACCCAAACCTGGTACCCAGGTTTTCTGTCTTCCAAATGAGTTCTCTTTCCACTGGATCCATTAGCTCAATGATTCGCACTTGAGTTTAGATCTCAGTGCAATATACAAACTACCCAGGAGCATCTTCCTTTCATAAACTCATTAATATGAGAGCCAGGAAACATTTTCTCAGTACATTCAGTAAACTCCACTGATGTACTTGGCTCTGTGGGGAGCCATAAAGGAATATTGTGCTTATCTTCCAGAAGTGCTTCTCTCCATTGCTAAGAACTTGAAAATACCTGAGATAGACTGCTAGGAATTCTTCCCAAAAAATCCATAGATCATTTCCCATAGTAAACAAGCAATCCTGTCTAACCTTTTTCCCTTGCTATTTTGAAGTCAAGATTTACCCTGAAGCAAAGAGTTGTTTGAGCAGGGGGTTATTGCATGGTCATGAATAAAGAGACATTGCTTATAAACTCTGCCAACTTGAATGATTCCCTTTACTAAAATGAGCAGCATAAGGAGAGTACTTATTTATTTATGCTTTATAATACCCAAGAGAACAAAAATAATTTTTGTACTGTTTTTGAATTGCTTAGGCATTCCAGACACTTTTGAGAGCTGGCTAATATCCTGAACAAGCTCAATTTTTTTCTTTTTACCTCCCACCCCTAAATCCTACTTTGTCCATCTCTGCTGTGCAATGTCCCCCAGGAAACTGACACAGGCTCTTGGGACAGCTGGCTTCTGGTGGATTGCCCAACTGGAGGCACCAGCAGGAGAAAACAGACAGGACAGTGAAAGGCAAGGGTTCTTGGGGTTTTTCTCCATTCCCTATTGGCCTGTACCCTCCTTGAGTACAGCTATGTTAGGTGACACCTCTTCCATGGCTCCTACTGTTTGTGATCTCACGATGTTCCGGAATCACTATTTCTCCTTTTGCCCCTCAGGCCTATCAGTGGTCATAACTTTCTCTGCTGCAAATCTCTGGGTGTATCCCTTAATCCAGCCCACTGATCTGTAACCAGTCTGTTTATTAAGCTTTGCCTTAATAAATTTGGACCACTTGAATTGAATTTTGCTTTGTAATAGGCTTAAGTCATTGACATGCACCTTTCCTGCTATGTGAGAGGAAACTCAACAGCGATTTGAACATCTTTGGAGCCCTTGTGCTCTGTTATCTGCCTGTTGTACTGCTCCCTCTGGTTGGCTCACCCTACAGTAATGGTGAGGCAGGGAAAGGTGCTCAGAAGCAGCATGCTTAAATCCCTCTGAAATGAGTTGACACACTTCCTTTTCCCAGTCCAGGATCCCACATTTCTGTGGGTCTTAATCTCTGGTAAGTAGAATAGCCCAGAAAATGTGGATACTTTTGTATTACTTTGGCTGTTTAGAGATGTGTCCGCAGTCCTGACCTTGTTTTAACCATTTGTATATAAATCCTATTATTTTACTTTATGGCCTCATCCTTTTTTATGGAGCAAATCCAACCCAAACTTCTCTGTAGACCTTCTGCCAAGGTAGCGTTAACTGAGTATGGTTGGCCCTGCCTAGCAATACCATTTATTTGTTTTGCAGGTGGCTTTCTTAATGACAATGTAATTACTCAAATGTCAAAAGTTCTCTGCCAAGGCAACCAAGTGTGTAATATGTACTGTATAGTTTTGACAAGGATCTTGAATTCAAGTGGGTCATTTTATTTCTGTATTCTTGGTAATAATTCTCGTGCTAATAGCAATTTACACCATTCTAAGACTTTGCCTTTTGAAATTTTTCTTTACTGTTCCGTGTCTCTCTTTTTACAATGTCTGATTCTGTCTTCAAGTTCTGAATCTATCCTTTCTTCTAGATTCATCACCTTAATTTTCTGTTGCTTTCTCCTCTTTGGATATATTAGATATCTCTCTAGATGAGCTTTCACATTCAATATGTTTACCTCCTGATAACTTCAAAAATACATTCAGTGTATTTATGTAGGGAAAATAAAGATGTAACTCTTATATAACAACAGAAAATGAAATACAGGGACAGGATTTTTTGGCAATATAATTGAGACACTTTTCTATACTTTATGCAAGTAAAAATTTGATAATGTTGTATGGATAATGGATGATGTACTATATGCCTATGTAGTTATTTAATGCATCTAAGCTTGAGGTTTTAGATGTGTTAAAATAGACACATTTTATTTTGTTCATTGGTCATTACTTGAAATTTATCTGTTTGCAGTTGTTAGAGCCAACAGAATAAAGGGATCTTGAAAAGGTGGGTATTATTCTTCTAGCATTTGTTAACCATCTACACTAGTCTAAGAATTAGACTAGCTTTTGGTATTACAAAATTTAATAACACAAAGTTCCATCCTCCAGCTATCTCTGAGGAGCCAGAGATACGTAATGGATCACAAGACAGAGTTTACAGCGTCTTGGTAGACGTTGCTAGGATAACAGAGGGAAAGAGTTAATAACTCTGAGGAGGGTGACCAGGAACAATTTCTACAAATAGTGAGGGTGTTGAAGGGTGAGTTGCAATGCATCAGGCAGGAACTAAAGAAAAGGATTATACAGAGGAGAGCTCCTTGTGTGACAAGATGTACAGATAGGAAGGAGGCTTGTCACAGGGCTTGGTGGTGGGTAGGTGCAGAGGGAGCAACTGTGTCCCTTTTTCAGCATCCCACCCTCTCTTGTTCTCTTGGCTCTATCCTTTCCCTCTGTTACTAGTTCAAGAAGCTCTGAGTCCCAGCTCTAGCTATTGCCCTACATTTCCCTCTTCATATCACAGCACAGACCTCAAGATAATGTTTGGAATTTACCTCTTAACCATCCGCTCATCAGCAATGGAAACTAGACTTAAACCAGTAAAATTATTCTGTAAATGTGGCTAATAAAGATTGCGCTTACAGAAGCAGTGGAATCTTTTTAGTTCTCATGTGATTTAGCTAGGGATACCAGATAAATACAAAATAATTTTCATCTTAAATGGTAAATTTAAATTTAATTAGTAAAATCTAAATTTCTGATAAAATACTGTAAGCAGTTTTTGCGATATACTAAAAATTATTTGCTGTTTATCTGAAATTCTAATTTAGTTAGGAGTCCTGTATTTTTCTGCATTAAATCTGGCAACCCTAAATTTCCCCTGTCAGATGAGACTCTGTGAATCTCTCACATTCTCTCTCTCATAGTTCTCCTGGTCTCACTTTTCCTCTTCCTCTAGTAGCCCATCTGTAGTAATTCTTGTTCTCCAGGGCTCTGCTCTTTGTTCATTCCTTTATGCCAACATGCTTTTCCTAGACAATTTAATTCCCTTTCTTGGTTTTTACTACTATTCATGTATGACTTCCAAATCTCTCCTACCATCCAAGATCTCGTCTTTGACTTCCAGACCTGTCTATCCAGTGCCTACTGGACATTTTCCTCTGGTTGTCCTATAGGCATCTGAAGCACCGCATAGCTGAAATGAACAAATAATCTTTGTCTCCAAATTGCCTCTCCCTGGAATTCCTCATTTCAACAAATAATACCACTATCAACCAAATTACCGAAGTAGAATCCTGGGTAACATCTCAGTGTCATTCTTTCCCCTCACTTCCATTGCCCATTGCCTCAATCAGCCAACAATGATTCTTTATAGTCCTCCTTTACAAAATGCTATAGATTCCCTAGAACCTGCTTAGTTGACTTACTTATCTCAACCAGATTAGCCTCTAATGCAATTTCCTTATGCCCCCTCCCCCTCCCTGGTGTGTGTGTGTGTCTTTCTCATCAGTCATCTCCAACATTTCTAAAGCTTCAAATTTGAATATATTTCTTAATTGCTTAATGTTTTCATGAAGTATATATTTTCAGGATAGGCTGAAAAGTTTAAATTAGATGAATTATATTCTCCACAATCAGATCCCTGCTAGCCTTCCTAGCCTTATCTCTAAGGATTAAAGAAGACATATGACTGGTTTCATTGTTTCTTGCCTTGTGTGTCATAGGTTTTCAATAAGTATCTGTTGTATGAATGAGAGAATGATAGGGATCATTTTTACAGAGGGAACGCTGTTTGCAATGTTGTCAGAGAAGAGAACAAAGTACAATGATAAGAGTTCTTACATTTGGAAGACTTGAATTGACACATATTTTAAAAATTACACAATAAATAATTATGATTTTATGGGATTTCTGTATGAATGTCATACATAGAAATACTTAAATACATGTAAATCTTAAATTCTCCTAGGAAGATATATATTTACATAACTACTTAAATACACTGAATCTGTTTTACTATTAGGAGTAGCCAATAAAGACATTCTGATTGTTTAAATGTTCGGAATAATCACCATTTTTCTAACATTTAGAATACATTAAAATACAATCCACACTGTAATTACATGTGGCATAATTAAACCTTTGCCATGTGTAAAGGTAGGTCAGAAGACTGTAGCATTTAATTTATCTGTTAAAATCATTTTAATTTATGAGAAAATGGAGAAGCCTATTTTCAGATGATATGTATTTTTCAGTTTTCCAAAACTCAAAAAAATCACGAAATATATAAAATGATTTCTAAGTATGTGTGTGTGTGTGTGTGTGTGTGTGTGTGTATCTCTCAACATTACTCTCTGGTAGTTTTAAGTAATGGAGATTTTTCTAAGTGTAAACCTAAAGACATATTGTTTAGAATATGGTATAAATAAATGTGTCTTTTAAAGTTGAAAGACTACTCAAAGCATTGTTATCTACTAAACAAGTGTAGCAAATTTAATTTAACCTACCAGATAATGTGTGTGAATGAAAAGAAATTATAAATGTAGCATGGGGTGGGGAGGTACTTGCCATTCATAAAATAATTCCCTTTGGTATGCAATAGCCTAAGCATTGGGAGAATTCATGATTAATAACACAATTCCATTTGAAGTCTCTGTAGAATTATTTCTATGTAGTTAGTAACAAGTGGAGCTTGGGGTATTATTAGCCAAAATTACAACAGCAGCACACCGCTGTGCAGAGAAAGATCAGGGTATTTCGTCTAAGCAGCATCTTTATAACTCTGGCTCCTAAAACTAATGTTGTGAAGCTTCAGTTCTTTTGAATTGAAACTCTGGGGAATAAGAAAGGGTCATAATTATTAGCTAGGAATTGATGCTAAATGTGTTTATTCACTGATTTTTTCCACCACTTTCTATAGTATGTAAATGAGATTTTTACTTAGAGAGAACATTCTGACTCTGAGACAGATGACAGCTGTTCAACCCCAGGGGGAGAAAAAAACACAGCTTTTTCCTTGGCCTTTTCTTTTTCTTTAGTGCAGCTCTGGAACCTCATTGAATTTTCCCAGAATTCCCTGTGCAGGAGCTTTCAAATTCTGATTGATTAGTCATCATATCAGAGCTTACCACTTTGTAGCTCCCCTGCTACCAATTGAACATTACGAACAGGGCCCAGAAAATTAGCTTGCTCATCACCATTGGGATTGTGGCCTGTTTAGCAATGGATGTGTAATTCCCTATGACTCTAGTTAGTAGAATTGGCATCAGAGTGGTATGAATAGAATGTCTTCAGAAAGGAGTCTGAACATCTTTTCCAAGTTTACAATATTGCCTTGAGATATAGGGAGAGACACGTGTGACATACACACACACACACACACACACACACACACACACACACATATCTTCCCAGACCTCTTGGCAGAGGAGATTATAGACTGAAGTAGGGAATGAGAGAAGCAAGAAAAAGAAGCTCATTCTGGTGGGGGATGGGGGAGAGGTGGTTTTCGATGGTTAACTTTTCTATCTCTACCACCTTTAGCCTGTTACAGTCTGCAATATCCCCTTGGAAATGACTCCGTGATCACACTCTTGGATCTCACTCTTGTGAAAACCTCCTTAGTCAGAGATAAGTCAAGTTTTGCAGAAAGCTATCACCTGGCAGTGATGATTGATCTTAGGTGTAACATTTTGTTTCTCTTTTCTTATCCCTGGATCTCTTTCCTGCTTTGTAGTCTCCATACACAACAAACTTTAACATCACATTTAGGCATGAATTCCTCAAGTATCCTGTGCTCCCTGAGGGCATCAGAACACCACTGCCCCCTGTATCCTGATACTGAGCTCAGACATTAACTCACAATAAGGTACTGATGGCTAATTTGAAGTTAATATGTAACCTCTCTCAAAATGATGTGGATTTAAAGCAGAACTGTGAAGAGAAAGGCAATACATGAACAGGAAAGACACAAATCACCTCCATTGATCAAATATCCTGATAGATATCTGGAGACAAACTGCAGGGCAGAGGACGTATTTACATTTCCTTCAAATTCTAAACATAGGCTGGTCCTAGTGAGAGTAAACAAAAACACATTTTTCATACTTACCAATTGAGTTATTATTTTAAAATATGCCTTCCACAAATAATTTGCCTTGGGTGGATTTGTGTAACATGCCACTAATTAAAAATACCATGAGATAAACATAAATAAGCTAAAATTGTATTAGCCTTAAATTGCTGCTCTATTTTAGAACAGTATGGGAAGATAAGCTCCACAACCTCCAAATCAGGAAGTAGATGTGTTAATAGCTGTTTTTAAAATATTTTTATGTTAAGGGAAATACACATGTATACATGAAAATTTCTTGCTTTTTTTTTTTTTTAGTCTTGCTATAGGTTTTACTACATGTACATATCAAGATGGATATGTTTAATAAAATATGTCACATATTTACATATATGAATACATGTATACTAGGCCAAAAGCAATGTAAAACTCCAAAACTGAGGAATTAAAGTCTGCCTTATCTATACTTTCCTCTTCTTTGCAGTCTACAGAAGATGGGGTTACAGCAATGTATTTTTAAATTGACAAGTATTCATGTTTAATAACGAGTTAAAGGAATGATAAAATTCTCAAATTTATACAAATGATAAAGTTTTTTTAACTTATACCTAGTGTGAATTTTTAAATCACTTAATAAAGTGTTAATGTTTATTAAGTTGTCCTAAATAATACGATACTCATTTTATAGATTTTTCAAATTGCGGCATGTAAAAATACTGGTTACATAACTTGCCTACCCACTGGCCAAGTAGGTTTTTGCTCTCCCTTTCTCTTATTTCTGCTCCCTAAGTAAAATGTTACATCCTTGCATCTTTCATTTCCAGAGCCCCAACTCTCTGCCTCCTTATTTCTGATAAGACTAGCATGAGATTTCCTCCCACATTTTGTGTTCCACGCATTCATTCACAGAGAGACAGGTCTTAGCACCTGAAGAGACCTTAGTGGTCTGCAGACTGGCTTGCTTCTTGTGGTGAGAAAGGTACTGTCTTTACTATGTTACAGAAGAAATTCCCAGGAGACCTAACGTGTGTAGGATTCACAAGCTGGTGTGAATGGAGGAGAAGAGGATGCAAGACTTTCAGGACATCTTTTTCTTCTTTTCTTAACCAACACATTTTCATTTGAGGCTTATTTACCTTTCATTTCTATAGGAGTGATAAAACTGAATGTTTTACAATTTCATTCAGTAGATCAAAGAAGATTCATTGAATGTTTTCTCCTAGGCTTAGTTTGGGCACACTCATGTCCTGTTGTATGTGTGGCAGAGGTGTGTGTGTTTAAATAACAGATGACCCTTTATAATGGGTACATAAGATAGATAAAAATGGTTAGTGTATTATTACTTTTTATGTCAATGCTCATTTTTAATTGAAAAATACCCTATATATTGAAGAATATATTATACATGTATGTAATACTGATTTTATTTTTATTTTTATGATAAAGCAAGAAATTTAGGTACTAACCTGTGTTCAGTTAGGGACAGGCCAGATACAAATTTTCCTGCAGCTTGAAAATCTGGTCTACATATCCTAAGAAAGTATCTTCTAATGTTGTTCACGTAGGTAGTATAATGTTGTGAAAGTCAAGATGTGTGGGTCTTTTATCAATGCTAGTATTGTTGGGTGGGAGATAGAGGCATGAAATAGGTCGTCATTAAGGTCCATTCCGGCTTTAACAAGCTTTTAATGAAATGTTGATTGTCAAACAGAAAATGTGCATTTTGGTTGAGGGAGCCATATTTGCATAAGGCTGCCCCAAACCACTCTGAATGTTAATAAATGACAGAGGACTTGCAGCAAATCAAAACACAAGTGGTGTAAAATGAATTTATATAAAAAAAATGATTATTTTGCTTGAAAAGCCACAGGGTGGCCTGTAGAATCTAATGCAGGGAGGCTCTGAGAATATATGAGAATAAACAGTAACAGTGTTATCTGAGCCCACGTTGTAAGGAGAATCTAAATGATCCAGTATATTTCCCTGTCATTTTCCACTTGCAATGTAGACAACTAATTTTTATTTTTCAGTTTTCATTTTAAAACAAAACCAAGAAATGATGACTGCAGTGTAAGACTGACTTTCCTTTTGGGAAGAAATTACACTGTGGGCATGATGTCTTTAACTTTAGTCTTTAAAAGGTATAATTGACTTGTAGTAATTTTAGGTTAAATTATATTGCGCTATGAGTTAGGTCACATACAAAACACTCCAGATATTTATTATGGAAATGTGAAAAGTTTGTTAGATTTTATTTCCAGAGGATTTCATTTAACAGATTTCTACTCTATATTACACTCAAGCTCCTGAACGATATTAGAAACAGAGGATGGACCTTGTTTCTCTTTTGAATTTTCTGCTTCCTTCAAGCCATCATTGTTGACCCTAAAGAAAAAAGTCCACTTTATATTAGGCTTCTTGGGCTACCAGAACAGACATCACAAACTCAGTGGCTTTCAATCACAGATAATTTTTTTTTTACAGTTCTGTAGGATAGAGATCCAAGATCAAGGTGCCAGCAAGGTTGCTCTTGGTGAAGGTTTTCTTCTTGGCTTGCAGATGGCTGCCTTTTCATTGTGTCTTCACAGGGAGGAGAGAGAGCTCTGGTGTTATGTCTTTTCTTATAAAGACACCAATCCTGTTGAATTAGGACCCCACTCTTTTTTTAACTTTTATTTTAAGTTCAGGGATATTCATTCAGGTTTGTTCCATAGGTAAACTTGTGTCATGAGGGTTTGTTGTACTGATTATTTAATCACAGCTATTAAGCCTGGTACCCATTAGTTGTTTTTCCTGATCCTCTCCCTCCTCCCACCTTCCACCCTCTGTTAGGCCCTAGTGTGTGTTTTCCCTTTGATGTGTCCATGTGTTCTCATCATTTACCTCCCATTTATAGGTGAGAACATGTGGTATTTGGTTTTCTGTTCCTGTGTCAGTTTGCTAAGGATAATGGCTTCCAAATCCATCCACGTTCCTGCAAAGGATATGATCTCATTATTTTTATGGCTGCATAGTATTCTGTGTTATATATGTACCACCTTTTTTTATTATTATACTTTAAGTTCTAGGGTACATGTGCACAAGATTGAGGTTTATTTATATCTATATCTATATCTATGTATCTATATATCAGCCATGTTGGTGTGCTGCACCTGTTAACTTGACACTTACATTAGGTATATCTCCTAATGCTATTCCTCCCCCCTCCTTCCACCCCACAACAGGCCCCAGTGTGTGATATTCCCTACCCTGTGTCCAGGTGTTCTCTTTGTTCAATTCCCACCTATGAGTGAGAACATGCTGTGTTTGTTTTTCTGTCCTTCAGATGGTTTGCTCAGAAAGGTGGTTTCCAGCTTCATCCATGTCCCTACAAAGGATATGAACTCATCCTTTTTTTATGGCTGCATAGTATTCCATGGTGTATATGTGCCACATTTTCTTAATCCAGTCTGTCACTGATGGACATTTGGGTTGGTTCCAAGTCTTTACTATTGTGAATAGTGCCGCAATAAACATACGTGTGCATGTGTCTTTATAGCAGCATGATTTATAATCCTTTGGGTATATATCCAGTAATGGGATGGCTGGGTCAAATGGTATTTCTAGTTCTAGATCCTTGAGGAATCGCCACCCTGTCTTCCACAATGGTTGAACTAGTTTACAGTTCCACCAACAGTGTGAAAGTCTTCCTATTTCTCCACATCCTCTCCAGCACCTGTTGTTTCCTGATTTTTTAATGATGGCCATTCTAACTGGTGTGAGATGGTATCTCATTGTGGTTTTGATTTGCATTTCTCTGATGGCGAGTGATGATGAGCACTTTTTCCTGTGTCTGTTGGCTCTATAAATGTCTTTTTTGAGAAGTGTCTGTTCATATCCTTGCCCACTTTTTGATGGGGTTGTTTGATTTTTTCTTGTAAATTTGTTTAAGTTCTTTGTAGATTCTGGATATTAGCCCTTTCTCAAATGGGCAGATTGTAAAAATGTTCTCTCTTTCTGTAGTTTGCCTGTTCACTCTCATGGTAGTTTCTTTTGCTGTGCAGAAGCTCTTTAGTTTATTTAGATCCCATTTATCTATTTTGGCTTTTGTTGCCATTGCTTTTGATGTTTTAGTCATGGAGTCCTTGCCCATGCCTATGTCCCGAATGGTATTGCCTAGGTTTTCTTCTAGGGTTTTTATGGTTTTAGGTCTAATATTTAAGTCTTTAATCCATCTTAAGTTAATTTTTGTATAAGGTATAAGGAAGGGATTCAGTTTCAACTTTCTACATATGGGTAGCCAGTTTTCCCAGCACCATTTATTAAATAGGGAATCCTTTCCCCATTTCTTGTTTTTGTCAGGTTTGTCAAAGATCAGATGGTTGTAGATGTGTGGTATTATTTCTGAGGACTCTGTACTGGTCCATTGGTCTATACCTCTGTTTTGGTACCAGTACCATGCTGTTTTGGTTACTGTAGCCTTGTAGTATAGTTTGAAGTCAGGTAGCATGATGCCTCCAGCTTTGTTCTTTTGGCTTAGTATTGTCTTGGCAATGCGGGCTCTTTTTTGGTTCCGTATGAACTTTAAAGTAGTTTTTTCCAATTCTGTGAAGAAAGTCATTGGTAGCTTGATGGGGATGGCAATGAATCTATAAATTACCCTTGGCAGTATGGCCATTTTCATGATAGTGATTCTTCCTATCCATGAGCATGGGATGTTCTTCCATTTGTTTGTGTCTTCTTTTATTTCATTGAGCAGTGGTTTTTAGTTCTCCTTGAAGAGGTCCTTCGCATCTCTTGTAAATTGGATTCCTAGGTATTTTATTCTCTTTGAAGCATTTGTGAATGGGAGTTGACTCCTCATTTGGCTCTCTGTTTGGCTGTTATTGGTGTATAGGAATGCTTGTGATTTTTGCACATGGATTTTGTATCCTGAGACTTTGCCAAAGTTGCTTATCGGCTTAAGGAGATTCTGGGCTAAGATGATGGGGTTTTCTAAATATACAATCATGTCATCTGCAAACAGGGGCAATTTGACTTCCTCTTTTCCTAATTGAATACTCTTTATTTCTTTCTCCTGCCTTATTTCCCTGGCCAAAATTTCCAACACTATGTTGAATAGGAGTGATGAGAGAGGGCATCCCTGTCTTATGCCAGTTTTCAAAGGGAATTTTTCCAGTTTTTGCCCATTCAGTATGATATTGGCTGTGGGTTTGTCATAAATAGCTCTTATTATTTTGAGATATGTCCCATCAATACCTAGTTTATTGAGAGTTTTTAGCATGAAGGGCTGTTGAATTTTGTCAAAGGCCTTTTCTGCATCTATTGAGATAATCATGTGATTTTTGTCTTTGGTTCTGTTTATGTGATGGATTACATTTATTGATTTGTGTATATCAAACCAGTGTTGCATCCCAGGGATGAAGCCAACTTGATCGTGTTGAATAAGCTTTTTGATGTGCTGCTGAATTCGGTCTGCCACTATTTTACCACATTTTCTTTATCCAGTCTATCATTGATGGACATTTAGGTTGATTTCATGTCTTTGCTATTATGAATAGTGCTGCAGTGAACACATTTGTGCATGTGTCTTTATAATAGAATGATTTTTATTTCTTTGGTTATATACGCAGTAATAGTATTGCTGGGTCAAATGGTATTTCTGCTCTTGGGTCTTTAAGGAATCATCACACTGTCCTTCACAATGACTGAACTAATTTATATTCCTTTTTCTCTACAACCTTGCCAGCACCTTTTATTTTTTGACTTTTTAATAGTAACCATTCTGATTGGTATTAAATGGTATATCATGGTTGTTTTGATTTCCATTTCTCTAATGATCAGTGATGAGCCTTTTTTCATATGACTGTTGGCTGCATGTATGTTTTCTTTTGAAAAGTGTTCATGTCCTTTGCCCACAATGTTATAGGGTCATGTTTTTTTTTTTTTTTTTTTTTTTTTTTTTTTTTTTTTTTT
>NC_045451.1:29162426-29248505 GCF_002776525.5 Piliocolobus tephrosceles | reverse complement strand
TTTCCAATTCTGTGAAGAAAGTCATTGGTAGCTTGATGGGGATGGCAATGAATCTATAAATTACCCTTGGCAGTATGGCCATTTTCATGATAGTGATTCTTCCTATCCATGAGCATGGGATGTTCTTCCATTTGTTTGTGTCTTCTTTTATTTCATTGAGCAGTGGTTTTTAGTTCTCCTTGAAGAGGTCCTTCGCATCTCTTGTAAATTGGATTCCTAGGTATTTTATTCTCTTTGAAGCATTTGTGAATGGGAGTTGACTCCTCATTTGGCTCTCTGTTTGGCTGTTATTGGTGTATAGGAATGCTTGTGATTTTTGCACATGGATTTTGTATCCTGAGACTTTGCCAAAGTTGCTTATCAGCTTAAGGAGATTCTGGGCTAAGATGATGGGGTTTTCTAAATATACAATCATGTCATCTGCAAACAGGGGCAATTTGACTTCCTCTTTTCCTAATTGAATACTCTTTATTTCTTTCTCCTGCCTTATTTCCCTGGCCAAAATTTCCAACACTATGTTGAATAGGAGTGATGAGAGAGGGCATCCCTGTCTTATGCCAGTTTTCAAAGGGAATTTTTCCAGTTTTTGCCCATTCAGTATGATATTGGCTGTGGGTTTGTCATAAATAGCTCTTATTATTTTGAGATATGTCCCATCAATACCTAGTTTATTGAGAGTTTTTAGCATGAAGGGCTGTTGAATTTTGTCAAAGGCCTTTTCTGCATCTATTGAGATAATCATGTGATTTTTGTCTTTGGTTCTGTTTATGTGATGGATTACATTTATTGATTTGTGTATATCGAACCAGTGTTGCATCCCAGGGATGAAGCCAACTTGATCGTGTTGAATAAGCTTTTTGATGTGCTGCTGAATTCGGTCTGCCACTATTTTACCACATTTTCTTTATCCAGTCTATCATTGATGGACATTTAGGTTGATTTCATGTCTTTGCTATTATGAATAGTGCTGCAGTGAACACATTTGTGCATGTGTCTTTATAATAGAATGATTTTTATTTCTTTGGTTATATACGCAGTAATAGTATTGCTGGGTCAAATGGTATTTCTGCTCTTGGGTCTTTAAGGAATCATCACACTGTCCTTCACAATGACTGAACTAATTTATATTCCTTTTTCTCTACAACCTTGCCAGCACCTTTTATTTTTTGACTTTTTAATAGTAACCATTCTGATTGGTATTAAATGGTATATCATGGTTGTTTTGATTTCCATTTCTCTAATGATCAGTGATGAGCCTTTTTTCATATGACTGTTGGCTGCATGTATGTTTTCTTTTGAAAAGTGTTCATGTCCTTTGCCCACAATGTTATAGGGTCATGTTTTTTTTTTTTTTTTTTTTTTTTTTTTTTGGAATTTTTTTTTCTTTATAGATGCTGGATATTAGACCTCTGTCAGATGCTTTCTTTGTACAAGTTTTCTCCCATTCTGTAGGTTGTCTGTTTGCTCTGTTGATAGTTTCTTTTCCTGTGTAGAAGCTCTTTAGTTTAATTTGATCCCACTTGTCAATTTTTGCTTTTGTTGCAATTGTTTTTGGTGTCTTTGTCATTAAATATTTTCCTGTATCTGTGTCTGGAATGCTATTGCCTAGGTTGTAGGACCCCACTCATTATCTTTCATTTAACCTTAACTAGCTCCTGAAAGGCTCTATCCACAAATGCAGTCATATATGGGGTTAAGACTTCAATATATGAACTTTGCAATTCCATCCATAACAACATTTAAAGCTAATTTACAAATATAATCTCTCCCTTTCACAAATACCTTAATTCGAAAGCTGAAGATAACTTCACATTTTATTTTCCAATTTGACTGCAGTTGTAAAACAAAACATTAGCCCAATGGTTTTCCCCCCCCACCGAGGATATTCTATTCTGATATCTAACTTTTAAATGTATGTTCACTTCTTAAAGTAGAGAGATAATAGCCGCCATCTGTTTTCACTGTCTTACATATGCAAACACAGAGAGTTTCACTCTGCATCTATTTGTGAAGGGTACACAGTTCTTCAAATGAAACCTATAAAATGAGATACAATGTTTTACATTATTCTGGAATGTCCTGTTAAGGTTGTGAACCTTAACTCATTACTTCATGCTGACAAATTGTTAATAAACACCTACTATGTGTCAATCACTATTCTAGGCATTGATGTGACAATAGAGAACAAAGTTTCTCCCTGCAAGGTACTCAAAATTTCCTAGTCTAGGTAATAAAATATATGATCACCCTTCTCATGCAGAAAAAACTCCTTTTCTGCATTTGCCTTTTGGTTATTGTTTTATGTCTTTCTTTCTTTCTTTCTTTTTTTTTTTTTTTTTCCTTAGCCCTCATTACTAAGCTCAGTCCATTTTGCTGGGAAAAAATATTGAGAGGAAAATGAAATGAAGTGTCTTATGATGTGCTCATCTGTACACTGTGTTAACTGATGGATAGACTATAACAGTGGTCTTCAGTACTAGCTATCTATTAGAATTATCTGAGGAGCTCTAAAAATATACCCTACCTGGGCCCCAGGGATTCTGATTTATTTGATCTGTGACATGTCCTGCCCATGAGGATGTTTAAAAAGATCCCAGGATGATGCCAATGCACAGCCTGAATTGAGACACGGAACGAGGTGATCACCAAGATTCCTTATTGATCTCAGTGTGTGAATTCTTTGGTTTTCTGCCCAGATATAAAATTATGTTCTAGAATAAGTTAGAAAAGTTATTCTTGTTCCTCTGTATGTGTGTATCTTAGGGGCTTTCAGTGATGCTTTCAAGAAAAGCATATCTGGGCCGGACTTGGTGGCCCATGCCTTTAATCCCAGCACTTTGGGAGGCCGAGGTGGATGGATCGCGAGGTCAGGAGATTGAGACCATCCTGGTTAACACGGTGAAACCCTGTCTCTACGGAAAGTACAAAAAATTAGCCAGGTGTGATGGTGGGTGCCTGTAGTTCCAGCTACTCGAGAGGCTGAGGCAGGAGAATGGCGTGTACCCGGGAGGCAGAGCTTGCAGTAAAGTAAGCTGAGATCATGCGCCACTGCACTCCAGCCTGGGCAACAGAGCAAGACTCAGTCTCAAAAAAAAAAAAAAAAAAAAAAAAAAAAAAAAGATCATATCTGTTTGGCTCTAATTTAGGACAACTCTTTTGTCTTTTGATTTAAATAAAAATCACAAAGATCAAAATAACTTTGTATAAAAGTCAAGTAGTTTACATGTAGCATGAAGTGAGGGGAGTGCAGAGAAGGGTGGGGTGGCATGATACGGAACTGGACAGCTAAGGAGGCACTTGTATATCACTCTAAGTGCTTCCAAGTTTATCTTAATGATGATGGGTTTGCCATTGAAAAAGTATTAAGAAGTGGAAAACATAAAGAGATCTGTGTTTTAGAAATATTGGATGAGAAAGAGAGTGGAAAATTGCTGGAAGAGGGGCAAAACCAAAGACAATTAGAGTTCAGGAGAGAGGCATGGCTAGAGCCTTAGTTTCAGGAAAGTAAAGAAAAAAATAAAATAAAAAAGCAAACAGAATTGAGCAACACCTTGAGCAAACTGACACTCTGCAGGTCAATGGAGAAGAGAATTTCAACAAGAAAGAGGTGGTTGGCAGCGTCAAACTGCAAAGAAGCCACATAAAAATTGCTACATATGTTGAGTACTGAACAATTTTGTAATTGCTTTATGTGTTTTAAGTCACTTAATTTGTATAAGAACTCTGGAAGGTAGCTATTATTACCAACTCATTTCACACAGGAGGAAACCAAAGTACGGGTAGTATTGTGCCAAAGACCATGCAGTTTGTAAATAGCACAGTGAGAGTGTGTATCTGCAGGACTCGATTCCAGAAGCCATGCCCTTAATGACCTGTGAAATGCCTGTTAGGACAAAGAACAAGGATTATATCCACCATTCCCGCTTTACAGTCTCCAGTATCCATTGTATCACTCTGTATGCCTTTGCATACCCATGGCTTATTTCTCAAAATGAGAACATACAATATTTGGTTTTCCATTTTTGAGTTATTTCACTTAGAGTGATGACTTCCAGCTCTATGCAAGTTGCTGCAAAAGACATTTCTTTCTTTTTTATGGCTGAATAGTTTTCTATGGTGTCTATGTACCACATTTTTTAAATCCACTCCATGGGTTGATAGACATTTAGGTTAGTTCCATATCTTTGCAATTGTGCTGTGATAACATGCAGGTGCCTTTTGGTTATGACTTCTAGAAATGTGCTTTTTAAAATATCTCATGCGTGAAGGAAGGGTACGCGATAAGGTGGTACTTGAGAGTGACTTAGCATAAAAGTATAATTATATTTGAAGTTGTAAGAGGTGGAACGCCCTTATAGTCTGTTAAAAATAGCCAAGAGGAATGCAAAAGATGGAGATACAGGAGATAAGTCATTAAGGTAGTTTCCTATGAAGATGAAGGAGAGAAGAAGGAATCAGTTTGACTATCTCTTCCTGGGAGATAGGAGGAAAGGAGGGGAGGTGGGAAGTGACAGCATTTAGGAGTCAGAAAGTTGTGAAGGAGCGTTTACCCAAAGACCACTTTCATTGCTCCCTATGAAATGAGAGGTGCAGGGCCAGACCAGAGGATGTGTTAACCTTTCAATCATACGCATGACACTGATCTACCTTTCTCAACAGGCGTGGATGTTGCTAACTCACTCAGGTTGCAGCTGTCTTTCTCAGTCAGAATATTCTTCAAGTTGTATTTGTCGAATTCAGTTAATATTCCTTCTCCCAAGGAAGGAGAAAGTAGGTTCCAAGCAAAAACACCCCTCAATCAAAGGATAGCAAATGGCAGGCTTTTGCATAGCTTGTGGTCAGAGTTACCCATGAGGAGTTTGAGATTGATTTGCCATTCACTGCTACCTCTCAGCGTACTGAATTAGAAGACTACCAAATGGGTAACATATCCAGTCAGATTGGCAGTGCTCAGCCCATCTGTGGAAAGGATGTGAACTGAATTAATAATACTTCGAACTGAAGCAGAAAAAGCTTTTGAGGGAAGATGTCTTCAAATGAAATCCCAAGTGTACACTTTCTCCACCTCTCACTTAACAGGCGGAGTGGTTGCAAAGGGCAACTTCAACACCTTTCCACAGCAGCCCAGTCACTGTCAGTGTGACTTGAAAAGGAAAGGGAGTGTGAGTACTACAGACAGCACTCACCCCCTGAGACATAGGCACGGCTTTCGTGTTCAATCACTGTGTTTAATTCAATTATCTGCCCCCGCCACCCCCAACTGTCTGCCTTACAGGGGAGGTTGGAAGGAGAGTGATGCTTGATGCTTCTGCAAGTCCCAAAAGATATGCATTCTTTATTAGGGAATTCAATGAAGGATGAGCTCTTACTCACCCAGCTGCTTCCTCTGGGAAGTCATCATGCAGCTCCAGCTGCCTACAGCAGGAGGATGACATGGTCTATGCAATGCATTGAATATATATAGATTGAATTCAGTTAGTTGTTTGTTTGTTTTAAAGAGAGTTCATTTTAATTCATCTTTTAAAATCATATTTTTGAAGGTGAAAACCATCACAAAGTCCTATTCACCTCTAGAAATTGCAGGGTCCAGTAATCTAGATAGTTATAGTCAGGTCTAATGATTTTCCCTCTTTCCTTTCTTTGTTTTATCTGTTCACTTGTTGATTCATTTCAAGGAATGATTAAGACTACTTCTGTACAACAATTGAGGTAGAGGAGAAACAGATTACAGTTCAACCAACTGTTTTAATTTTATTTTTAGCGATAATTATAAAATGCAATTTTTAAAATTGTGCCGTTTTCATAACAAAAAATTTTTATAACATAAAATAAGTACTAAAGATTATGAAAACTTATATTTTCTTAGACTAATAAATGCTCACCCTGTCAATAAATGAATCATTCAGTGGTTAAAGTTCTCTTAACTAAATTAATCATAGATTGGTTGGTGAAGAAAATTATCTAATTTATTTCAAGAAATAGTTAAGTCATAAAGTGAAAGAAAAGAAGAAATAGGCCATATCAGGGAAATTGAAGAAATCTAGACTAATCTGATTTGTTCATCAATAAGTCACAAACCTTCTAATTGTTTCAGAAAACAAACATACTGCTATTATTATTATTTTTTTTTTACTAAATAGAATAATAATGCCAGGAAGGTATATTATAAGCTGGTATTTTTTCTAAATTTGAGCCTATACATTTTTCTTTAAGAAATTCCCAGACCCAGTAATATGCACTCTCTGGATTTTGAGAAACACTGGCTAAGACTTTCAAACATTCCTTGAAAATATCTTTTAGCTTCAGATAATCACAAGAAAATATCAAATTTATCTTTATATGGTCAAAATGGTTTTATATTCCAAATATATTCTTGGTCAAAGCTAAGAAGTAAAACAACCAAAACCTGTAGAACTTGTGGACCTATGAGTTTATACCCATAGACTCAGTTTGAAAAACACTACTTGATGGCTATTTAACCAACACTAGAAACTTTTTGACAGTTCTTTTCTTTTTCATACATGTGTTAAATTGCCTCTCTCTGAGCCTTATATTTAATTCAGTTCCTGAATCCTGCTCTCAAGTTTTCTTCACCATTGTAGAATCTGAACAATAATGAAAGGATTGATGACAGTGAGTATCTTCTGAAACTTTTTACCTAAGGGATTGACAGGCCCGTTTTCTTTTCTTTTCCATTCTGATTGGAAAAAAAAAAAAAAAATTGTCCTTTGAAAACTTGTCTCATTAGGATCTTATTTAAGCACAGGTATGTCTCTATAGGTGTTGCCAACAATATATATTTATTGAGCATCAGTTAAATGTGAGACTGGTACAATTAATGTTCTACCCAATTAATAATATTTTTTATTAGAAATAGTATACATCTTTATGTATAACTCACCATAAGTTTACTGAAGAGGACATTTAGAAAATGTAAATTTACATTTTTCTTGGCATGAGTATGTTGATGGAAAGATTAGGATGATTCACATCCAAAGATAATTATCAATACAAGTAAATGAGTAATGAAAAATAAACAGTTATAGATGAATAATGGAGAGAAGAGTTTAGAGAAACGAAATTTAAGCAGGATCTTGAAAGAAAAATAGAATTGGGATAGAAGAAATGGAGGCAAGAAGGTATTCCAGGCAGGAAACACAAAGAGTTAGAGATGGGAAATTTTATTTGGAGGACAGAGGTTAGAACAAAAGGCTGAAGCCAGATGATTACATAAAGAGCTTTCTAAGATAGCTCCAAAGACACTGATGGCTAAGGACTTTGGACTCAATTGCTGGAGGTGTTGAGCAGGGGACCAAAATGAAGAAAGCAGTGCTTCTAGATGATTAAATTTACAGGAGAGTAGAGGGGCGGGATTTTAAAAAGGAAGGAACTTGAAAACTTAATTCAGGATATTGCTTATTTTTGTTGTCTACAGTGGTATACTCAGAAGAGGGTATAGACAGAGTTGTTTTTCATTTCTAGCCATTTCCCCAGTGACACGTAATGAGGGCAATGCAGGAGATGACAAATTGAGGATGGTTATGACACTAAGAGTTTCTCTTCTAAGACCTGCTTCTCCCACAGGACTGCATAGTTGAGACAGGGAAGCTGAACACTGCATATCTTCTCTGCCTTTGTTCACTGCCCTTCTTGCCTGCTCCTCATATCTCCTGCTTAGGGCAGCATTTCTCAGACTCAGCAATAGTAACATTTGGGCTTGGATAATTCTTTGTTCTGGGAGGTTGTAGTGTGCATGGGAGTATGTTTAGAAGCATCCCTGCCTCTACCCACTAGATGCCACTAGCATCCTCCTTACCTTCCCAAGTTGTAACAGCCAGACATGTTTTCAGATATTGCCAGATGTCCCCAAGAGCACCAAATCACCCTCTGTAGAGAACCACTAGGTTCAAGAAACATAGTGGTTCTCTACAGAAACATATCCTGTTGAATGTTAAGTATTTGTGATAGAAGACGGATTATTTCCCTTCTTGATGGTAGGATTCTGGTTTGCCTGGGAGAATGCTGGCTTACATCTGTTTTCCCCATTTCTATCTCGTTAGTAGCTCCTTTTACTCTGTAAAGTGGTTGGGATTGCATGGCAAATTATATGATGATTCTAATATGGGAAGTTACTGGAATCATGAGAGGGCAACCAGTGAATACTAGGAAAGTAAGAGGTAAAGGGACAATGTGCCCTCTAGCTTCCCCGGGTAATTTTTCCTAGACGAGATACCAGAGTTAAGACTTGAAAGAACATTAGGAGTTAACCAGGAAAAGGGGCAAAGACATTTACAAGACAAAGGGAGCACTGGATGCTTTGCAGGGTGAGACATAGAAATGGACAAATTGAAGAGGCAGACCAACATGCTAATATAAAAATCTAAAAGTTGCTTTTGCAAACTTCAGTTTTTAATCTACCTATCAAATATTTATCCTATCTGGGAAAATGGGCAGTGGCATTTTTAGGCTATAAATTCTAAATGTGAATAACATTTGTCTTTTGTAAAAGAAATAGGATTGATTACTATAAATTGTCCAAAAGGAGAGGAGAGTCAGTTCCCTAGCTTTGGGTTTGTGTATATGGTGATATTGAAATGCACCCATCACCTTCTTTTCCTTTTATCTGAATGTCTGTAATCAAGATGTAACTAGAGAAGATCCAGCATACCGTTACACATATAGATTTCAAAGACATGGGAAGAAATCTTATTTCAGCATCTGTAGTTGGTTTTATTAAAAGCAGTTTAAATTCCCCTGCCTAGAGCAGTCTGGAATTATAGAGATGGGCTGCAGAAATTTACATTTTAATTGAGGCAGAAGACAAAATAGGGCATGGTGCAGCATTCACACATTACAAGGAAGACTAAATAAGATATGTATCAGCTGGGAGAAAAAAATGACTAGTCGTTTTTCATTGCCTCCTGCACTTAATTTTTTCAGATGGCACCGAGCTGAGTTGGGCCTGCTAAGCAAAAACCATTTTTCCAGTCAAAATGTTTACTATTTCAGAAAGTTCTTGCATTAAAATATTTTCACACTATGGAGCAAATACACAAATACTCAAATAGGCCTGCATTTCGGTGTGCAAGTATGTATGGCAGTGTTTATAATGTCTCAAATGTCTATAAATATAAATAACATATCCCAATGAGCTATACAGAAAATGATTTAAAATATGAGGTGTAACTGAGAATGATTGATAGACATAATCTGTTAAACACTGTAATTTGAGCTATTTTATAGTTTCATAGAAATAGAATACAACTTTATAGAAATAGAATTTTTCTCCATGGATAAATTTCATCCTTCGATTAGTGTGGAAGTCCCTCCAAAGAATGGGAAGGACTTAGGTTTTCAAACTTGAGGATTTACCTGTGTTTGGTAATCACCTTGAGAAAACACCCACTGGATTTTTTGTTTCTATTTTTTGTTATATGTTTGGTCATTCATAGAAAACTAAGTTGAGAATTCATTTCCTCATAAGGGAAAAATAATATACATAAAAGGTGTATCATGATAATGGCTTTTGAAAGTAAGTCTTTGTATTAGTGTAAAAATGTTTTGTAGAAATCCACTGTAATTAAGTGTGTTTATCTATTTGCTTAAGCCTTCAACTTTTATTATATCTTCTCTCAGCTGTACATGTATTTTTACATTCATACATGCTCTTTGCCAACCATAATTATTTTGTTAGATTAATTATAGAATTTAAAACCAATAAACAACACATTACTATAGTATGATTATCTCATTATGATTCCCTGCAGAGCTAAGTACTATAATTGGACCCATAGTAAGAAAATGTAATTCTTTTTCCCTAAGTATGTGCCTCTCAAGCATGACGGTCAAATAGATTATCTACTTTTAGTCACCAAAACTTATCTTTATTTTCTTTATTATTTGACTATAACTTTCCATTTTGCTTTTCCTAGAATTTTAAAATGACATTTTATTGTCTTTAAAAATAATAACATGCCTTTACCTTATCACTAAGATTACATATTTCTTAATAATTTATGTCCTATTATTAAAATGAAAATACATTTTTCTTAAATGTCATTTTTTTCCTTGGAGCTCTGTGGATCACTGTTCGAATTTGTGTTGATGATTGTTTGACTCTACCATGTAACTGTCATTTCAGGATATTTTTCCTTTTTATTCCTAGTCCATTCTTGTTAAGTTATGCTTATTGTTTTTATCTCTGCTTCCTCCATGCTCAGGCTTCCTTTTTGTTTTTTGTCTTTCATCTTTGATATTCATAAGCAATGCTTCAGAAAAGTCATTGGAAAAATATTTGAGTCCTTGTAAATATCAAGTGTCATTATTTTCATCATACTTACTTAATAGTACAGCTGAAAGTTCAAAATAATTTTCCCTCAGAACTCTGAAGACATTGCTTTATTGTCATACAGCATTCAATATTGCTGATGAGAAAGATAATGGCAATTTAATTCTCCTTCCCTTGTAGATAGGCAGTGTTTCATTTTGGAAGCTTTTACAATATTCTAGGAATCTTTGGAGACCTGATATTATCAGTAGGTATGGGTCTTACTGGCCACTTAACCATATAACAACCACTGTATTCTAATGAGCGCTGTCGATTTTTCAGTCACAGGTATTTTTTAATCTATTTTTTCTTTTATTTTTTTCAGCCATCTTATTTACTATGTCTTTTTTTCCCTTAAAACCATTATTAGATAGACGTTAGCATCCTGGATTAATTCTCTATGTCTGTTAATCATTTTCTTATTGTTTCTATTTATTCATCTTTTGGTTCAAAGCAAAATAAGGTTCTTCAACTTTTTAAGCTTTTCTACTAGTTTCTTACTGATTTTTAAGCTTCAAGAACCCTTTCTTCTTGGACTTCTCCCTAAAACTCTACTCTGGTTTATAGTTATAGCAATTTCTTAAATCATCAATGGGACTATTTTAAGCTTCTTTCCTGTTTCTTGCATTATCTTAATGCCTTTTAGGGTTGGCTGTTCTCTTGGCTTACTTTAGTTCCTTTGTGCTGTGTTATTTTCTCAAGGCTTTTAGCAATCATTGATAGTTCATTCATATGTATGAAATAAATGGGATGTTGAGTAATGTCTCCGTCACCATGGAAAATTTTATCCCCAAATGTCTCTCTGCTCCAAAGTGGGGCTCACCAACTAGGTTGGTGACCTGGCTGGTTTCACTATAGAGTGCTAGAATGATTAGCAGTATGTTGGAAGCTTACAGAATGAGAATGAATGACTTAAGTCTCATTCCTACCTGTGAAAATCATTAAATTTATTTAGAGAGTAGTTTCATAATTTTAGGAATTAGGAGAAATCTTATCGGTAATGATGCTTCAATGGGGACCAGAGATTAGTGGGCGGCAAATGACCCAGATATTTCTTAGACAGACTTTCCTCATTTTCCTGCCTCACTTTCTATATTTCCTCTACATCTCTGAGTCTTTTTCATAAAGAGCAGCTCCCGCGTCCTTAAAGGCTTTGTCCTCTGAATATTTTAAGTTTTTGTTTCACCTGCTTTGTTTAAAACAGAAATAAGTTCTTCTTCTCTCTTCCATATATCTATCCAAAAAGTTGCTCCATTGAGGCTGTGTTATCTTAACCCAGTCTTTTTTTCAGAGCTGTTATAAGTTATTGATTTTTGTTTTTCTCTTGTAATTTCAGTAGAATTTTTAGAATAAGGCAAGAAAAGAATCCTATCTGATATTTTGTACCAGAAGCTATATATATATATATATATATATATATATATACACACACACATACACGTATGTATACACATGTATGTATATACATGTATATATATGTGTATATATGTATGTATATACGTATGTATATATACATCTACACACATATGCACACACATACGTGTAGTATACACACACATACACACACACACACTCATATATATATGCAGTGGTGTGATCTCGGCTCATTGCAACCTCTGCCTCCCAGGCACAAGTGATTCTCCTGCCTCAGCCTCCCACGTAGCTGGGATTACAGGCGCACACCACTACCACCTGGCTGTTTTTTGTATTTTTAGTAGAGACAGGGTTTCACCATATTGGCCAGGCTGGTCTTGAACTCCTGAACTCAGATGATCCACCCGCCTCGGCCTCCCAAAATGCTGGGATTACACACGTGGGACACCGTGCCCAGCCCGGAAACAATATTTTTAAGACTAAAATCCAAATCCAAATATGGTTTGCTCCCCCTTTCTATCTACACTCACACTCTGGGTAAGAAACAGTAAAAGCAATCAGGTTTTCACCAGACAAGGAGCTCTATGATTCTCAGTTCTGTCTCATGCACAATGGCTACCAAAAGTAAAACAAACAAAAAAGCAATAACAACAAAAAATGCCAAAATGAAAAGCACTGTAGATTTCCAAGAAACTCTTTGGTTTGCAGGCCTAGTACAAGCAAATTGTTTTACAACCTAAGACTATCCCCTTGTAACTTCATTGTTTGTTGACCACACAACTGCTGCCAAACCCTAACTCAAATATTCTCCAAGGTAAAACTTGGAAAAATATTGGGTTTTGGTCCATGATTAATTTCATCCATTCTTCATCCATTTCTGTATAGGTTATCTCATTATATCACCATTAATATTAAGCAAGTGGGTTACATATCTGAGGAAATGGGCAGGGGACCCAAATGGTTTAGTTCCAATAGAGCCCTCCACCGTAGTTGATTCACTTCATCTGTCTATGTAGCTTACCACATTCCTGGGACCGCAAGCATGGAAGCTCTGAGCAATCGTCATCGACTGTTTTCTCCCCTGTTATTCTCAGTGTTGCTCCTGAGTTCTCTGGCTTACCACACTGTGTTTCAATTCACATAACATGAAAATTATTTCCAAACTGTCTGAACAAATGTATTTCATGTACTTATTCCTTAACCTAATGCATTTCATTCTACTGAAATAATAGTTTTCCCTTCTTATCAATATTGCCCAGCAAGAAACTCAAGCTATTTAAACAGCAAAGCTGCCAATATTTACAACCTTTTAAGTCAGTAGAGGAATTTAGGTAATTTGTTTTTTAGTGTTTACTGGTTGGTTAATGAATATTGTGCTTGGGATTTTATTTATACAGCACCCCATTCCAACAATAAATAATCTGAAGTGTCTTGGATATTACAGAATATAGTATGAAAGGAATTAGAATCTGAGTATTGTATAATAAAAGCACATTTTTAGCAAATTAGCTTGCCAAATTGGAAAACGTCAGAGGGTTTATCTGATGCATGCACATTTTAAATTTCTGGGCGTTTCTGTAAAAAAAAAAAAAAAAAAAAAAAAATCAGTCTTTCCTTTTACTTTATACAATTATGAAAGAGAGAGAAAACAAAGTTCGTGTACTGCAGACCTATCTATTTTATACTGAAACATCCAAATGATTGACAGATTTTAAAATTCTATTTATGAAAGGATTGCTCCTCTGTAGACATAAGAAAAATCATTTCAAAGAGAGAGGCTGTGTAAGAGAAATTCTTACATATTTAAAAAGTGAAAGATTCCTCTGTTATGTACCTTAATCTGGTTCTTATTCAGTTTTCTATTGTTATACATTCTGTTATAAAATCTTTAATAAATTAAGACTCCATTGTTTCAAAAAAACATGGTAATATAAGCATTGTAGATGATAAGGCATTTTGTTCTCAAATGTTTGTTTCTATTAGCTTGTTTTACTTCTGTTTATGTATTGTGCATATGAAACTTTAATCTTTCTATTAGGAAGGAGAAAGATGTGAATTATGTATGATGAAATTTGCAGTAACATTTATATATGTTCTTGAAACAACCTTGATTGAAAAAAATCACACACGTAATTTTTTGTGGGCCATGCACCATCCTTATACATACTAAATATTGCATTGCACTATTTACTATTAGCTATTAATTGACTTGTAAATGGCAAACACTCCAGGTTTTTTACATGGTATTATCTTGAAAAATCCAAACGACATCCCTTTATCATTACTACAGTGTTCTAACTTTGATAACCAAGAAAATATTTTTTTTTTCAAAAGATACATGACAGAGAATATCCCTTCTATTTGAAATCTATTTAAATGTTGTTATTTTAAATTCTTATATTTTTCATCAATTACAGTGAGTTGGAGGGATAGAGAGAATAGTTTAATTCATACAATATCCCCCTCTCAAAATAATAATACATGAGATTATAGTTTATTAATCTTCAGAATTTTGAGCACAATTTTATTTATTAAAAAATATATCTTATAAGATTGTTTCCTTGGCTGGGCATGGCAGCTCACACCTGTAATACCAGCAATTTGGGAGGCCGAGGCGGGTGGTTCACCTGAGGTCAGGAGTTCAAGACCAACCTGGTCAACATAGTGAAACCCTGTCTCTACTAAAAATACAAAAATTAGCCAGGCATGGTAGCAGGTGCCTTTAATCCTAGCTACCCAGGAGATGGAAGCAGGAGAATCATCACTTGAACCTGGGAGGTGGTGGCTGCAGTAAGCCAAGATCACACCATTGCACTACAGCCTGGGAGACAAGAGGAAGATTCCGTCTCAAAGAAAAAAAAAAAAAATGTTTTCTTGCTGTGATTTTGGTGAAGTTAGTCACTCAACATTGGAAATAAATTGCACCTTGCCTCTTTTTCTTTTACTGAAAATAGAATATAGATAAGACATAAATCTAGGGAACACACACATGTACTCATACAACAACACAACATTTCTCCCTTCCCTGGCAAGTCAGGTTTCTTTTGCAGGAATGGTAAAAGTTATAATGACATGATGGTAATTCTCCATCAGTTAATACATTAGATGATGAAACTAATTCTAACTACTACTACGACTGAATGAAACTAATTCTAACTGCTACTATGACTGGAGTAGCAGAAAACAATTTCAATCTATCAAAGCCATGTAAGGACCAGAGATGTGGACTATGGCTACAGCCGCAGTACCCACGTGTCCACTCCCTGTACAGGCAGAGACAGACATCTGCAGCCACTTGTCTACATCAGGCAGCATCTGAGGTGTAAAAATATACTGCCTAGATTTTGGTTAATACCACTTTGGAATATGAAATAATCACTAGATCTCCAGCACATGTCTTTTGGGTAAGAAGGAAAGACACTATATTCTCTCATTTTACAGTGAGAAAATTAAAGCTGATATGTTACCTTATTCTTTCAAGGAACCACAGTAAGTTAATGGTAGATGCCAGAATAGAACCCAGAGATGTTAATTCCTAAGCAGTGATCTTTTCTCAATACTAGATTATTCTCTTGTATCCTACATAAGATAATTAACATTTGAAAAATATATAAAGCGGCTGGGCGCAGTGGCTCACGCCTTTAATCCCAGCACTTTGGGAGGCTGAGGCAGGCAGATCACCTGAGGTCAGGAGTTCGAGAGCAGCCTGACCAACATGGAGAAACCCTGTCTCTACTAAAAATACAAAATTAACTGAGTGTGGTGGTGCATGCCTGTAATCCCAGTTACTCAGGAGGCTGAGGCAGGAGAATCGCTCTAACCCAGGAGGCGAAGGTTGTGGTGAGCCAACAGCACACCTTTGCACTACAGCCTGGGCAACAAGAGCGAAATTCCATCACACACACACACACACACACACACACACACACACACTAAAAAATACAAACAAAGCTCCTCTTTTGCCACAATTTCAAAAATGATCAGAGATTGTATAAATAAATAAAATTATCAGCATTTTTCTTGCACACATTTCTCTTACATGCAATACCCAGTTTCTATGCAATCCACCTAAGCATGTATTGATACTCTGAAGATCATAATTGGAAGAAGAGCTTATTTGTGTTAAATTGTGTAAAAGAAACAATTTTCACAAAAGTACACATAGAATAAACATGAAACAGACCACGACGTGCCTGATTCATACCAAAATATTATTTTAAGCCAATAGAAGAAATAATAGTAAGTTTAACATCTTTACATATTTCAATGTGCTACGCATGAGCTGATCAATTTAATCCTTATGACAACTCTGATAGGTATTATTAACTTTCCTAGTTTACTGATGAGGGCATTGAGCCAAGACAGGTTACATAAATCGCCTACATTCATATAGCTAGTAAGCACAGGAGACACACTTCAAGCCCAAGGATTTACATTGGTGAAGATAAAATTTGTCAAATCTTAACTTATATATGGCTCAATTGTGGACCCATCTCATTCATTACACTTTATCAGTGTATCAGATCCACACTATTCTATTGTTTCTATTGCAATCGTAGAACATGTGACATATAGCAGCACAGTTTAAACTAACAATCATGCAATTTGGCTACCATAGTCTAATTTTTTTAATATATCTTTTTTTGTTTTAAGTAAGTGTTGTCTATTTAGGAGTCTTCAAACTTTTCAGAAGTATAGATCTTAATTTTTCTTTGATATATCATAAAATCCAAATTGTGTTGGACAGAGAATAGACATTACCACATACTTATTGGCAGATCGAAGGGCATATTAGGAGAGTAAATAAAGTGAGAGTAATAGCAGATTTGGTTGAATAAGGCTGTACATTCTGGCTTTCTCTCTAAGTGGTTTATTCTGCCAGCCCCAACGCCTAGTATTGTCTCAGCTCTTAGGTTGAACTTCTGCTCTTTCCTCTGTGAATTCCTCTTCAGTTTCTCTCCCTACATGATTCCCTCTTTGTGAAAACTTCTAAAACTTCTCATCCCATCTTATTCCCTCATTGACCCCCTAGATTAGTACACAGGACGCTTCCTGCTTAAACTGATTATATCTCAAGTGAACTAGTTATTTATTTATTTTTTTAGTGACTTTGTTCATTTTAATTTTTAGTTAATTCACTGACTTTATAATTTTGCTAAACTCTACAAACTGCTCAGCACAAATGATTTCCTTTAATCCCTACAAAATGTCAGGCTCCTAGGCCTGCAGGCTCAGAGCGTATGCAGGGCGAATGCTGCTTGTCTTATCCAGGACAGACTGGCCTGTCTCACACCTGTCAGGCAACCTTACTCCTGACGCTGCTTGCTGGGACGCCATCCAATCTCATTTGGAGGTTTTTGTCAGTGAGCAGATATGTTTCTTTTTTCTTTTTTTTTCCTTTTTTTAAATTATTATACTTTAAGTTCTAGGGTACATGTGCATAACGTGCAGGTTTGTTACATATGTATACTTGTGCCCTGTTGGTGTGCTGCACCCATCAACTCGTCAGCACCCATCAATTCGTCATTTATATCAGGTATAACTCCCAAATGCAATCCCTCCCCCCTCCCCATGATAGGCCTCGGTTTGTGATGTTCCCCTTCCTGAGTCCAAGTGATCTCATTGTTCAGTTCCCACCTATGAGTGAGAACATGTAGTGTTTGGTTTTCTGTTCTTGTGATAGTTTGCTAAGAATGATGGTTTCCAGCTGCATCCATGTCCCTACAAAGGACATGAACTCATCCTTTTTGATGGCTGCATAGTATTCCATGGTGTATATGTGCCACATTTTCTTAATCCAGTCTGTCACACATGGACATTTGGGTTGATTCCAAGTCTTTGCTATTGTGAATAGTGCCAAAATAAACATACATATGCATGTGTCTTTATAGCAGCATGATTTATAATCCTTTGGGTATATACCCAGTAGTGGGATGGCTGGGTCATATGGTACATCCAGTTCTAGATCCTTGAGGAATTGCCATACTGTTTTCCATAATGGTTGAACTAGTTTACAATCCCACCAACAGTGTAAAAGTGTTCCTATTTCTCCACATCCTCTCCAACACCTGTTGTTTCCTGATTTTTTAATGATTGCCATTCTAACTGGTATGAGATGGTATCTCATTGTGGTTTTGATTTGCATTTCCCTGATGGCAAGTGATGAGCATTTTTTCATGTGTCTGTTGGCTGTATGAATGTCTTCTTTTGAGAAATGTCTGTTCATATGCTTTGCCCACGTTTTGATGGGGTTGTTTGTTTTTTTCTTGTATATTTGTTTGAGTTCTTTGTAGGTTCTAGATATCAGCCCTTTGTCAGATGGGTAGATTGCAAAAATTTTCTCCCATTCTGTAGGTTGCCGGTTCACTCTGATGATAGTTTCTTTTGCTGTGCAGAAGTTCTCTGTTTAATGAGACCCCATTTGCCAATTTTGGCTTTTGCTGCTGTTGCTTTTGGTGTTTTAGACATGAAGTCCTTGTCCATGCCCATGTCCTGAATGGTACTACCTAGGTTTTCTTCAGGGTTTTTATGGTATTAGGTCTAACATTTAAGTCTCTAATCTATCTTGAATTAATCTTCGTATAAGGAGTAAGGAAAGGATCCAGTTTCAGCTATCTACTTATGGCAAGCCAATTTTCCCAGCACCATTTATTAAATAGGTAATCCTTTCCCCATTTCTTGTTTCTCTCAGGTTTGTCAAAGATCAGATGGTTGTAGATGTGTGGTATTATTTCTGAGGGCTCTGTTCTGTTCCATTGGTCTATATCTCTGTTTTGGTACCAGTACCATGCTGTTTTGGTTACTGTAGCCTTGTAGTATAGTTTGAAGTCAGGTAGCATGATGCCTCCAGCTTTGTCCTTTTGACTTAGGATTGTCTTGGCAACACGGGCTCTTTTTAGTTCCATATGAACTTTAAAGCAGTTTTTTCCAATTCTGTGAAGAAAGTAATTGATAGCTTGATGGGGATGGCACTGAACCTGTAAATTACCTTGGGCAGTATGGCCATTTTCACAATATTGATTCTTCCTATCCATGAGCATGGTATGTTCTTCCATTTGTTTGTGTCCTCTTTTATTTCACTGAGCAGTGGTTTGTAGTTCTCCTTGAAGAGGTCCTTTACATCCCTTGTAAGTTGGATTCCTAGGTATTTTATTCTCCTTGAAGCAATTGTGAATGGAAGTTCATTCATGATTTGGCTCTCTGTTTGTCTGTTACTGGTGTATAAAATGCCTGTGATTTTTGCACATTAATTTTGTATCCTGAGACTTTGCTGAAGTTACTTATCAGGTTAAGGAGATTTTGGGCTGAGACAATGGGGTTTTCTAAATATACAATCATGTCATCTGCAAACAGGGACAATTTGACTTCTTCTTTTCCTCACTGAATACCCTTGATTTCTTTCTCTTGCCTGATTGCCCTAGCTAGAACTTCCAACACTATGTTGAATAGGAGTGGTGAGAGAGGGCATCCCTGTCTTGTGCCAGTTTTCAGAGGGAATTTTTCCAGTTTTTGCCCATTCAGTATGATATTGCCTGTGGGTTTGTCATAAATAGCTCTTATTATTTTGAGGTACGTTCCATCAATACCGAATTTATTGAGCATTTTTAGCATGAACGGCTGTTGAGTTTTGTCAAAAGCCTTTTCTGCATCTATTGAGATAATCATGTGGTTCTTGTCTTTGGTTCTGTTTATATGCTGGATTATGTTTATTGATTTGTGAATGTTGAACCAGCCTTGCATCCCAAGGATGAAGCCCACTTGATCATGGTGGATAAGCTTTTTGATGTGCTGCTGAATCCGGTTTGCCAGTATTTTATTGAGGATTTTTGCATCGATGTTCATCAGGGAGATTGGTCTAAAATTCTCTTTTTTTGTTGTGTCTCTGCAAGGCTTTGGTATCAGGATGATGTTGGCCTCATAAAATGAGTTAGGGAGGATTCCCTCTTTTTCTATTGATTGGAATAGTTTCAGAAGGAATGGTACCAGCTCCTCCTTGTACCTCTGGTAGAATTCAGCTGTGAATCCATCTGGTCCTGGACTTTTTTTGGTTGGTAGGCTATTAATTATTGCCTCAATTTCAGAGCCTGCTATTGGTCTATTTAGAGATTCAACTTCTTCCTGGTTTAGTCTTGGAAGAGTGTAAGTGTCCAGGAAATTATCCATTTCTTCTAGATTTTCTAGTTTATTTGCATAGAGGTGTTTATAGTATTCTCTGATGGTAGTTTGTATTTCTGTGGGGTCGGTGGTGATATCCCCTTTATCATTTTTTATTGCGTCTATTTGATTCCTCTCTCTTTTCTTCTTTATTAGTCTTGCTAGTGGTCTGTCAATTTTGTTGATCTTTTCACAAAACCAACTCCTGGATTCATTGATTTTTTGGAGGGTTTTTTGTATCTCTATCTCCTTCAGTTCTGCTCTGATCTTAGTTATTTCTTGCCTTCTGCTAGCTTTTGAATGTGTTTGCTCTTGCCTCTCTAGTTCGTTTAATTGTGATGTTGGAGTGTCAATTTTAGATCTTTCCTGCTTTCTCTTGTGGGCACTTAGTGCTATAAATTTCCCTCTACACACTGCTTTAAATGTGTTCCAGAGATTCTGGTATGTTGTATCTTTGTTCTCATTGGTTTCAAAGAACATCTTTATTTCTGCTTTCATTTCGTTATGTACCCAGTAGTCATTCAGGAGCAGGTTGTTCAGTTTCCAGGTAGTTGATCAATTTTGATTGAGTTTCTTAGTCCTGAGTTCTAGTTTGATTGCACTGTGGTCTGTGAGACAGTTTGTTATAATCTCTGTTCTTTTCCATTTGCTGAGGAGTGCTTTACTTCCAATTATGTGGTCAATTTTGGAATAAGTGCGATGTGGTGCTGAGAAGAATGTATATTCTGTTGACTTGGGGTGGAGAGTTCTATAGATGTCTATTAGGTCCGCTTGGTGCAGAGTTGAGTTCAATTCCTGGATATCCTTGTTGATTTTCTGTCTTGTTGATCTGTCTAATGTTGACAGTGGAGTGTTGAAGTCTCCCATTATTATTGTATGGGAGTCTAAGTCTCTTTGTAGGTCTCTAAGGACTTGCTTTATGAATCTTGGTGCTCCTGTATTGGGTGCCTATATATTTAGGATAGTTAGCTCTTCCTGTTGAATTGATCCCTTTATCATTATGTAATGGCCTTCTTTGTCTCTTTTGATCTTTGATGGGTTAAAGTCTGTTTTATCAGAGACTAGGATTGCAACCCCTGCTTTTTTTTTGTTCTCCATTTGCTTGGTAGATCTTCCTCCATCCCTTTATTTTGAGCCGATGTATGTCTCTGCATGTGAGATGGGTCTCCTGAATACAGCAGACTGATGGGTCTTGGCTCTTTATCCAGTTTGCCAGTCTGTGTCTTTTAATTGGAGCATTTAGTCCATTTACATTTAAGGTTAATATTGTTATGTGTGAACTTGATCCTGCCATTATGATATTAACTGGTTATTTTGCTCATTAGTTGATGCAGTTTCTTCCTAGCCTCGACGGTCTTTACATTCTGGCATGTTTTTGCCATGGCTGGCACCGGTTGTTCCTTTCCATGTTTAGGGCTTCCTTCAGGGTCTCTTGTAAGGCAGGCCTGGTGGTGACAAAATCTCTAAGCATTTGCTTATCTGTAAAGGATTTTATTTCTCCTTCACTTATGAAACTTAGTTTGGCTGGATATGAAATTCTGGGTTTAAAATTCTTTTCTTTAAGAATGTTGAGTATTGGCCCCCACTCTCTTCTGGCTTGTAGAGTTTCTGCCGAGAGATCTGCTGTTAGTCTGATGGGCTTCCCTTTGTAGGTAACCCGACCTTTCTCTCTGGCTGCCCTTAAGATTTTTTTCCTTCATTTCAACTTTGGTGAATCTGGCAATTATGTGTCTTGGAGTTGCCCTTCTTGAGGAGTATCTTTGTGGTGTTCTCTGTATTTCCTGAATTTGAATATTGGCCTGCCCTACTAGGTTGTGGAACTTCTCCTGGATGATATCCTGTAGAGTGTTTTCCAACTTGGTTCCATTTTCCCGCTCACTTTCAGGCACCCCAATCAGACGTAGATTTGGTCTTTTTACATAATCCCATACTTCTTGCAGGCTTTGTTCTTTTTCTTCTTTTTTCTTTTGGTTTCTTTTCTCGCTTTGTTTCATTCATTTGATCCTCCATTGCTGATACTCTTTCTTCCAGTTGATCGAGTCAGTTACTGAAGCTTGTGCATTTGTCACATATTTCTTGTGTCATGGTTTTTATCTCTATCATTTCGTTTATGACCTTCTCTGCATTAATTAGTCTAGCTGTCAATTCTTCCACTCTTTTTTCAAGATTTTTAGTTTCTTTGCGCTGGGTACATAATTCCTCCTTTAGCTCTGAGAAGTTTGATGGACTGAAGCCTTCTTCTCTCATCTCATCAAAGTCATTCTCTGACCAGCTTTGATTCGTTGCTCGCGATGAGCTGCGCTCCTTTGCAGGAGGAGATGCGCTCTTATTTTTTGAATTTCCAGCTTTTCTGCCCTGCTTTTTCCCCATCTTTGTCGTTTTATCTGCCTCTGGTCTTTGATGATGGTGACGTACTGATGGGGTTTTGGTATAGGTGTCCTTCCTGTTTGATAGTTTTCCTTCTAACAGTCAGGACCCTCAGCTGCAGGTCTGTTGGACATTGCTTGAGGTCCAGTCCAGACCCTGTTTGCCTGGGTATCAGCAGCAGAGGTTGCAGAAGATAGAATATTGCTGAACAGTGAGTGTACCTGTCTGATTCTTACTTTGGAAGCTTCCTCTCAGGGGTGTACTCCACCCTGTGAGGTGTGGGGTGTCAGTCTGCCCCTAGTGGGGTATGTCTCCCAGTTAGGCTACTCAGGGGTCAGGGACCCACTTGAGAAGGCAATCTGTCCCTTCTCAGATCTCCTCCTCCGTGTGGGGAGATCCACTGCTCTCTTCAAAGCTGTCAGACAGAGTCGTTTGTGTCTGCAGAGGTTCCTGCTCCTTTTGTTGTTGTTGTTGTTTAGCTGTGCCCTTTCCCCAGAGGTGGAATCTACAGAGACAGGCAGGTTTCCTTGAGCTGCTGTGAGCTCCACCCAGTTCGAGCTTCCCAGCAGCTTTGTTTACCTACTTAAGCCTCAGCAATGGTGGACGCCCCTCCCGCAGCCTCGCTGCTGCCTTGCAGTTAGATCGCAGACTGCTGTGCTAGCAATGAGGGAGGCTCCGTGGCCATGGGACCCTCCCAGCCAGATGTGGGATACAATCTCCTGGTGTGCCTGTTTGCTCAAAGCACAGTATTGGGGTGGGAGTCACCCGATTTTCCAGGTGTTGTGTCTCAGTTCCCCTGGCTAGGAAAAGGGACTCCCTTCCCCCTTGCACTTTCCAGATGAGGCAATGTCTCGCCCTGCTTCAGCTCTCGCTGGTGGAGCTGCAGCAGCTGACCAGCACCGATTGTCCGGCACTCCCTAGTGTGATGACCCCAGTACCTCAGTTGAAAATGCAGTAATCACCGGTCTTCTGTGTCGCTCACGCTGGGACTTAGAGACTGGAGCTGTTCCTATTTGGCATCTTCGTGAACTAGTTATTTTATCTTTATGGTTAACAGTCCTACTTCTAATCTACAATGCCATTCAGTCTAATATCACCATTTGTGAGAATCCTGGATGTGTGGTCATTTGGATTCAGCAGATCTTTATGAACATTTATGGTATGCCAGGAACTGTAGTAAGACTTCAGTACAAAAGGGACAATATGTTACCATTTATTCTGTAGCTAGCAGCTAAACAAATCACTTATTTTAACGCAAGGTGGGATATTTTGCCATAGAAGTATGCAAGAGATGCTGTGAAAATTAGTATTTGCAGTTGTGCAGCTCTCACAATTTAAGCAGTTTTGAATGCAAGTTTAATCTTCAGTACAATATCATGAGGTATTATTATCATAGTCTACAGGTTCTGGAAACCAACTGACTTGTCTAAGTGCTCCCCGCCTTGTGCACCCCTTATATGAATGGTGGAAGCATAACGCTTAGTCATTCTCTGTTTCCTTCCCCATGGGAGAAGAAGAAAGCATGTTTTCAGATGTCCTTGAATCCACCACCCTACTCAGTATAGGGCTGAATGCATAAGAGCTCCCTCAAGTTTTTGCTATTTGATAAACAGAATTAAATGCAATGTGTTGTGAAGACAGATTGCAGCTCACTGTAAGTGAGAATTTTCAGCTAGCCTATTTACAATAGAGTGGATTTGCCTCATCCTCTAGAAATGCTCAAGCAGTTTCTGTATGAACTGTTTTGGGGAGATGAACAGGTTTTATACTAATGATAGGATATTTGAATAAGTGACCTCTGAGTCTCCTTCCAACTCCATGTTTCTCTGATAAATTTCTTTATCCAGGTCTACTGCTATAGACTGAGAGTTTATCTTTCCTTAAATGATGCCAGATACCACCTCCTTAGGCCACTGATTCTTAATAGATAAAGATTTGCTATTTATGACAATTGGGTAAACTCATAATCAGTACAACACAAGGTACATGATTTTCTTGAACCCTCCCTCTGATGACTTAAGACATCTGTGGCTCACACCTCTAATCCCAGCACTTAGGGACGCCAAGGTGGGTGGATTGCTTGAGGCCAGGGGTTTGAGACCACCCTGGCCAACATAGCGAAATCTCATCTCTACCAAAATTACAAAATTAGCTGGGCATGGTGATACATGCCTGTAATCACAGCTATATCAGGAGACCAAGGCAGGAGAATTGCTTGAACCTGGGAGTCAGAGGTTACAGTGAGCCAAGATCGCACCACTGCACTCCAGTCTGGGTGACACAGTGAGACTCTGTCTCAAATTAAGAAAAAAAAAAAAAAAAGAAGAAGATACCTTGTGTGAAATGAGTTGATTACAATCTTCAGCATGGTGCAATATCTAGTTAGAGGACTGAATCCAGTAATCAGTCTTTTCTTTCTAAATGATTGCTCTAGTTGCCATAAAGCTAAGTTAAATAAAGTTCAAGTTAAAAAAATATCTCTGACAAGAAAAATACAATTATTTTGTAACATCTATTGAGACCCATAAAACTTGTTGAAAAGTGGCTGTAAGGCATGATGAGTTAGTCAAATACAGAAGGATAAGAAAAGTTCTTAACTGGTTATAGCTGGTTTCATTTTGTATAGAGACTTTTAAGTAGGATCTAACTCCAACTTACAAGAACTTTTGGCAAAGGCACAATAATGTGCTTGGCAGTGGAAGAAAGTATAAGAGGAGCACATTATAACTCTAGAATATTCTAACTCCTGTACAAAACACAATGAAAATATTCCCTCTCACAACACCACACTAGTCACCTCTAATATTAATGGAATATCTCTTACCATGAGCATTTAAATGAAAGACTCGCGTTCTATTATTGCCTCATGTGGTCGTGAGTATTGGCTAAAGAGACTGTATTGTCAAAAGAAATTTGGGATAGAAAAGGGTGTAGAGTTATGATCTTGCATGGTTCAAGTTCAGACTTGGACAGACACAAAAAGATGAATTAGGTGAGGTTTTTGAATTCCCAGAAAGTAATATGGATTGGGGGCACATAGTTCTATTTTCCTGGGTGCATATTTCTGCTGTTTCAGTGGTAGAATTAAAACTTCTACCTTGCAGGAATAAGTAACTAATAGTTCTCATTTTTATAAGTTCTGAGAATTTTCTATGATTTTTTTTTCACTTTACATATCTGAGGGACATCCTCGGCACTCTCTCTCTCTAATGTGGATTAAGATAAGTAAGGAGTTTTCTTAGAATTAGGGCAAGTTTTTAAACACCATAGCTTATTTTGCCTTGATTGATCAGGCATTGTACCGTGAGACTTTATCATAGATATAGCTAAGTTGAGAGTTGCCCACACTGACAAAACTATTCAGCTCAGTTATGTTAACAAAAAAAAGGAATCTCAACTTAGGTAAGGGTAGCCACTACATCTCAGGAATAGTCATATTGCTTAACTCACTTACAAAATGCTAAAATTAACATTGCCCATAAGATTTTCTATAAAAAGCAGCCATTTAGATCCTTTGAGTTTCATTGCTTTTTCTCCTTACCAGTTGAATTTATTGACAGAATATTCTTTTTAAAGACCATCCTTGAGAGTGAATTAAATAACAGATTCTCGGCAAATCTTTCTCAAAATTTCCACCAATTTAGGAATGTGAGGGAAGTGGGAGGGGGGTGGGGAGTAAAGAGTCATTTTTTTATTCCAATTACTTGCTTTTCCTGAGAATAGAAAGCTGCCTTAAATAAGGAAGAGAATTTCCTTATTTAAGTTCCTTAAAATAAGGAAGCGAAAAACCCATGCATCAAATAAATTGACGAATTCACTTCATACCAGGCTTATATTTTATGCTTAGTTTCTGGTAGGATATGAACTTACAATTCTCAAACTTCAGTAGGTCAGTGTATTATGTAAACATGACCTTAGTGGCAATTACTATTATAAAATTGGTGATAGATATAGCTTTTGCTTTACAGACTGCAAATTAAATTTAGTTGGAAAGATAATTCTAGTTAAATGTTTTAAATAACAACCTTTTTTGACTATTCTATTTAATAACCAAGACACTTCTGGTAGCCCAGTATGCCAAATTTATTTTATGAACTCTTATCATGGATCAAATTTCACTTTGCAAATAAATCTGACAAACCTGATTGTCCCATGATGTTTTAATTTTTTTGGACATTCATAGGAAAGTAAGTTTCTTCTTGGAGAGTGGTCATATGTATGGTTAAAGCATCTTGAGACTGATTTTTTTCACTCAATTTGTCATTTATTCAGTAATAGTCAGGCCAATAGCAAATAATAATAAATATTCTCATAACAAATGCTAACTTCTCTAACAAACATAATTCTCAATTGTATTTTAAAGAAACTAAGAGCATTTTAAGATATTAAAGTCCTCTATGCAAAGAGATGTTAAAGTGGTGCCTAAATTAACATGAATTTAATAGGTTATCTTTCATAATATTTAAGAAAACAAATGCCTCTGTTTTCAGCTATTTATTGCTTGGTCAACATCTAATATGGACCTAAAACTATATAAATGACTCTAAAGCCAAAAATTCCTCGGTATTTAGTGGCACACGTCAGGCTCCTTCTTATGCAAAGGTTAAGCCAGCGGATTTAAAGTCAGCAAGAAGAAAACTCGGACCTGACTTCTATGCCAAATCAGCTACTTACTAGCAGTCCCATAATCTAGAGAAGTAACTTCACTTTGAGGCAGTTTGGTTTTCTCTTTTCTAAAGTTTTGAAAGTAGTATTTACTATGCATGATTGCAGAGAAGAAAGGTTTTTTTTTTTTTTTTTTCCCCTGGGCCCCTAACACAGTGATTGTATTTGGTTAATATTTCTTCCACTTTCTGGCTCTTCCCCTTCCATTCCCTTTCCTTACTACCTTGTGAAGATCAGAAGAAGACCTGGGTGAACAGAGCATACTTTCTGACAGCTCAAGGCTGCGGCCCTAGAATGATGTTTCCAGCTTCCTTAAGTTCTAGCTTGGAAAAGCTTAAAGCTGCCAGAGGTATTTACTATCCTGAATTCCAGCTAACATCTGAACATAAGGCACCTTTCTCTCAGTCTCTGTGGGAGGGGAGGAGCCTAACTTCAGTAAGTATCAGTTAGCAAAACCAAGTGGCCTAGTCACCTGGACTGAACTCCCTTTTTGCCCTTGAGTGTCTTTTCCCTAGCACTCCTCAACTTTTTGTTTCTGTCTCCTGCTTTCTTTTTTTTCAGTGAAGTTGCATTCAGTTCAAGCGTACTCTTTCCTCTATTTTGCAATAGTTATTGCTGAGTAAAGACTTCATACCACTTTAGTGTCCAGTTTTGTTTATCTTTGACACCATTCAGAGGTGTTTCCATATTTGTCCTCACGTTAAATGGGAGCTGGCTGCGGCAGGGAGATGGACAAGACTACATCATTAGGAGAGCATGTTTACTACTGTATAGCGATGTGTATGTAATAGTGTAAAATTATGAAGTGCATATGCCATAAATGCCACTCACCCTTAGTATTTTAAATCTTCACTTTAAGAAGTTTTATTTTATACAATTAGATATATTTCTCTAATTATATTATTGTTTAAAAGAATGATTCTAACAACTCTCACTGTAATTGCATGTCTGAGGAAAAGCTACATTAATCTTTTGGGGCTTTCTATTTTGGTTTAGGGGAATTATGATTGCTTTCCAAGTAGGATAACAATCTTTTAGGGGACTGGTTTTTGGGTATATTTATCAACACAGCCTAACTTCACATTCATTAGATATTTTTTGAGAGATTGTATGCAAGCAGTATTCTTCACTGATAATTTATTTCAAATTCCAGAAAATTTTCACCCTACATCTACCATTATTTTTCTCAATACTTTTATGTTGTTTTGTGTTGCAGTCACTAATGATTGCTATCAGAACCATGTATAAATTGATTAAATATTGTAAGAGTAAAATATTTAAAAAGTAAAACAAAATGTTTCTAATAGTCATTCTTTGAAAAAATAAGTCCACCCCGCCCTGCCACACTCTCTACTTGGTTTATTTCTCACTTTTTTCTCTCTCTGAAGTTAGAAACACACACACACCTCCCTGTCTCCCTCTTTCTCTATGTCTTTCCCTACCTTGCTGAAATCTAATTTGACTAATGATGTCCTAAGCTGTGTGAACATTTTATTAGATAGCTATTTTGATAAAGACACACAGCAATCAAGTATTAAGTGTTCAGTCAATTTATAATTCTAATAATTCATAATTATAATTATAATTTATAATCAATACTCTTGATACAAGTCTCAGACTCAAGAAAAGGAGCTAATGCTCATCCTTATATGTTTGTATCCCTTCTGCCTAATTAGAAAACAAACAAAAAAAAGCCAAACCATTAAGATAATATTTGTTTTGCTGAATGAAACCAATCTACAATGTGTCCACTGAGTAAACAGTGAAGGTGCAGACTACATGTGCAGCTGCATAAGGAAATTGAGGAATCTCAGTCCTGGTGACCCACTTTGATCTTCACCTGGAAGCTGTCTCTGACAGATACCTACAAGCCTCCATCCCTTCCTATTGTACTAAGAATTTTGTCCTTTAACACAGAAGTATACAGATTTTTGGACTTCTAAATATGTGCATAGCATAAATCTGGGTAAAAGAATTTGTCCAAGGAAGACTTATTCAACATTTTCAAAGATCTTAGAAGGCTAAAATATGATCTGAAATTTTCTAGATGAAGTGTAATACACACATAAAAACCTACATCTCCGTTCAGGATTCACACTTGCCAAAATAGGACAGACTTGACTTATTAGCAGTTAGTGTGAGAAACTGAAGAATTCTTTTAATTAAATGTAAATTTTAGATGAGCCATTTTCTGCCATGATTGTGGATTTGAATCTAAGATGTACGTTGCGCAGTATAGTACTCCAGGTAAGAAATAGTCTCATATTGTTTGTTCTACAGGTAAAAACAAAATGTGAACATAGATGTTCCTTGAAAACTAATTTTACGAAGGTCAGAACAATGGCATCTATACTCGATGCCTCACAGCTAGATTTTGTGTCCAAACGAGTATTTGCAGTATTTTGTTTTCAATAGGTTCATTTGCTCCTGTGTGTCTTTATAATATTCTTTCTAGAACCCTTTCTCCCCTTTGTCACCTGGCAAATTTCAACATCAAGACACCCAGCTCAGACATCACCTCCTCAGAGCAACTCTCTGTAACCTCAGAGCCACTCAGCCATAGCTTAATCTCTCAGGTTCAACCCTTCTGTGCTGGAAACTCCATATTTATTATTCTATTTATCACCATACAGGTCTGTCTATTCCATCAGACCCATGCTGTCCAATGCAGTAGCCATTATCTGCATATGGCAATTTCAATTAAAATTAAATGTTGAATTTTTCACTTAGCTTGCCACATTTCATATGCTCAGTAGCCACATGTGGCTAGTGGCTATCATAATGGGCAGTGCAGGAATAGAATATTTCCATCACTGTAGAAAGTTCTATTGTGATGTTAGAGTGTCAATTTTAGATCTTTCCTGCTTTCTCTTGTGGGCACTTAGTGCTATAAATTTCCCTCTACACACTGCTTTAAATGTGTCCCAGAGATTCTGGTATGTTGTATCTTTGTTCTCATTGGTTTCAAAGAACATCTTTATTTCTGCTTTCATTTCGTTATGTACCCAGTAGTCATTCAGGAGCAGGTTGTTCAGTTTCCTTGTAGTTGAGCGGTTTTGATTGAGTTTCTTAGTCCTGAGTTCTAGTTTGATTGCACTGTGGTCTGTGAGACAGTTTGTTATAATCTCTGTTCTTTTCCATTTGCTGAGGAGTGCTTTACTTCCAATTATGTGGTCAATTTTGGGATAAGTGTGATGTGGTGCTGAGAAGAATGTATATTCTGTTGATTTGGGGTGGAGAGTTCTGTAGATGTCTATTAGGTCCGCTTGGTACAGAGATGAGTTCAATTCCTGGATATCCTTGTTAACTTTCTGTCTTGTTGATCTGTCTAATGTTGACAGTGGAGTGTTGAAGTCTCCCATTATTATTGTATGGGAGTCTAAGTCTCTTTGTAGGTCTCTAAGGACTTGCTTTATGAATCTGAGTGCTCCTGTATTAGGTGCATATATATTTAGGATAGTTAGCTCTTCCTGTTGAATTGATCCCTTTACCATGATGTAATGGCCTTCTTTGTCTCTTTTGATCTTTGATGGTTTAAAGTCTGTTTTATCAGAGACTAGTATTGCAACCCCTGCTTTTCTTTGTTCTCCATTTGCTTGGTAGATCTTCCTCCATCCCTTTATTTTGAGCATATGTATGTCTCTGCATGTGAGATGGGTCTCCTGAATACAGCAGACTGATGGGTCTTGACTCTTTATCCAGTTTGCCAGTCTGTGTCCTTTAATTGGAGCATTTAGTCAATTTACATTTAAGGTTAATATTGTTATGTGTGAACTTGATCCTGCCATTATGATATTAACTGGTTATTTTCCTCGTTATTTGATGCAGTTTCTTCCTAGCTTCGATGGTCTTTACATTTTGGCATGTTTTTGCAATGGCTGGTACCGGTTGTTCCTTTCCATGTTTAGGGCTTCCTTCAGGGTCTCTTGTAAGGTAGGCCTGGTGGTGACAAAATCTCTAAGCATTTGCTTATCTGTAAAGGATTTTATTTCTCCTTCACTTATGAAACTTAGTTTGGCTGGATATGAAATTCTGGGTTTACAAACCACTGCTCAGTGAAATAAAAGAGGACACAAACAAATGGAAGAACATACCATGCTCATAGATAGGAAGAATCAATATCGTGAAAGTGACCATACTGCCCAAGGTTATTTATAGATTCAATGCCATCCCCATCAAGCTACCAATGACTTTCTTCACAGAATTGGAAAAAACTGCTTTAAAGTTCATATGGAACCAAAAAAGAGCCCGCATTGCCAAGACAATCCTAAGTCAAAAGGACAAAGCTGGAGGCATCATGCTACCTGACTTCAAACTATACTACAAGGCTACAGTAACCAAAACAGCATGGTACTGGTACCAAAACAGAGATATAGACCAATGGAACAGAACAGAGTCCTCAGAAATAATACCACACATCTACAGCCATCTGATCTTTGACTAACGTGAGAGAAACAAGAAATGGGGAAAGGATTCCCTATTTAATAAATGGTGCTGGGAAAATTGGCTTGCCATAAGTAGGAAGCTGAAACTGGATCCTTTCCTTACTCCTTATACGAAAGTTAATTCAAGATGGATTAGAGACTTAAATGTTAGACCTAATTCCATAAAAACCCTTGAAGAAAACCTAGGTAGTACCATTCAGGACATAGGCATGGGCAAGGACTTCATGTCTAAAACACCAAAAGCAACAGCAGCAAAAGCCAAAATTGACAAATGGGATCTCATTAAACTAAAGAACTTCTGCACAGCAAAAGAAACTACCATCAGAGTGAACAGGCAACCTACAGAATGGGAGAAAATTTTTGCAATCTACCCATCTGACAAAGAGCTGATATCTAGAACCTACAAAGGACTCAAACAAATATACAAGAAAAAAACAAACAACCCCATCAAAAAGTGGGGAAAGCATATGAACAGACATTTCTCAAAAGAAGACATTCATACAGCCAACAGACACATGAAAAAATGCTCATCATCACTGGCCATCAGAGAAATGCAAATCAAAACCACAATGAGATACCATCTCACACCAGTTAGAATGACAATCATTAAAAAGTCAGGAAACAACAGGTGTTGGAGAGGATGTGGAGAAATAGGAACACTTTTACACTGTTGGTGGGATTGTAAACTAGTTGAACCATTATGGAAAACAGTATGGCAATTCCTCAAGGATCTAGAACTAGATGTACCGTATGACCCAGCCATCCCACTACTGGGTATATACCCAAAGGATTATAAATCATGCTGCTAAAAAGACACATGCACATGTATGTTTATTGTGGCACTATTCACAATAGCAAAGACTTGGAATCAACCCAAATGTCCATCAGTGACAGACTGGATTAAGAAAATGTGGCACATATACACCATGGAATACTATGCAGCCATCAAAAAGGATGAGTTTGCGTCCTTTGTAGGGACATGGATGCAGCTGGAAACCATCATTCTTAGCAAACTATCACAAGAACAGAAAACCAAACACTGCATATTCTCACTCATAGGTGGGAAGTGAACAATGAGATCACTTGGACTCGGGAAGGGGAACATCACACACCGGGGCCTTTCATGGGGAGGGGGTAGTGGGGAGGGATTGCATTGGGACTTATACCTGATATAAATGATGAATTGATGGGTGCTGACGAGTTGATGGGTGCAGCACACCAACATGGCACAATTATACATATGTAACAAACCTGCACATTATGCACATGTACCCTAGAACTTAAAGTATAAATAATAATAATAATAATAATAATAATAATAATAATAATAATAATAATAAAAAGAAAGTTCAATTAGCCAGGATTGTGCTCTACTGAGATCCATACAAAAGACTTTCTCTCCCTGATCTCTCCATCTTCATCATCTAGGGTAGTTGCTAGCATATGGAAGACAGCAGGTAACTAACTACTGAACACAACAGAACTAAGAAATAGTGAGCATGCTTATATGGAAACAGCATCAGAGTCAGTATGCATCGCCCGAGATGTGAGCATAAAATTTCTGGTTCATTAAGTTAGATTTCTCTTACTAGACTTACTGGGAAATAAAACAGGCTTCTTTATTAGATGCTGAGCTCAAGCCCCAAAATCTTTCCTTTAAAGCCAAGTGATCACCTGTAAGGACTCCAGTATAGCAGATCCCTTCATGGAGTTGAAAATTGCAACTAGAAGAGAATAGTTGAGATTCAGTCATTCTCCTGAGCAATGTTTGAGCAACTTTTATGAAAGTCTTGAGAAAATTTTGACTACTTGTCACATGTCAACCCCTGACTGTCAACAATGATCCTTGCTTTGCTGAGAATATCTCAAATGCATACATTTTTTTTTCCTTGGATCACTTTTACTGAAACTAATGTAGCTCTAAAATTTTATATTCGTTTGTAGGTTTTTGGTTTGTCTGTTTGTTTTACAATAAAACTTGTCTGGAGTACAAAACTGAATTAGCAATTAAATGGTTGTCAGGAAGCAAGTACTAGCCTTAATAAACAAAGTATAATTGAGAAAACAATGTCATATCAGATTTTGGCATCATTGACTAAAAGGGAGTGTGGACAAATCATACTAATTTTTCAGATGTCTGCCTTTCCAATAATTGAACTCAACTGTATTTGGGGCTTTGGACACTGTGAGTATTCAACAGCTATGGAATGCAAAGGGACTGAATGTAAATAGGTCTGCTTTTTAAACCCCTTCTGCTTTGTTCAGTGAAAGCCCTAAAGAACTATTGGGCCAATTAAAGAATTTGTTTTTTCTTTTGGGGGCAACAACGTATTTTTTTAAATTTTTATCTCTATGTCCAAAGACAGCATGCTTCTAACTGTAAAACAGCACAAGCTCTACAGACATTAAAAAGTAGCTCAGAAATGGGTGTTTTTGTAGATGCAGAGCTGTTTTTGTAACTGAAGACATCAGGCAAAAATGCCCTTTTTAATACATGAAGTTAAATAACCCTTGGGGTAGAGTGTTTTACTTCATTTGCGGAGGGATTTGTGCACCCTCTCCTGTTTAGAAGGGGACTTCTGTGCAGATTGAGCATGCCCAGAGGAAGCTCATAGCAAAGCCTGAGAAAGGGCTTCAGTGAGTAAGAAAAATGAAAACCCTTGCCTTATATCTGACAAAATCTGTTGCTACACTAGATGATTTGGGCAATTTTTTTTTTTTCTATAAGCGAGAGAGCTTCTAGCTGTGTTAAATAGGAAAATAAGTATTTTCCCTTTCAAAACCATAAGATAAATAATGATATTGACCAAACAATTCTATTTTGGAGATAGACTTCATACACTGTACCAAATATTATCATCCATAATTTATGAAATTATTGGCTTAACACCTGCTATTTTTTGAACTATGTTATCTGAAAAGATATGTTGAAGTCCTGACACCTAGTGGTTCTGTGACCTTAGTTGGACATAGGGTTCTTACAGATTTAGTTAGTTAAGGTAATACTGGAGTAGGATAGGCCTTTAATACCGGTGTCTTTATAAAGGGATACACAGACACACAGGGAGAAGGCCATGCGATGAAAGAAGCAGAGACTAAAGTGATACAACTACAGGCCAAGGAACGCCAAACGTCAACAACCACCAATTAAAAGCTAGGAAGAGGCAAGAGAGGATTCTACCCAGGGTCTCAGAGCAAGTGTAGCCCTTCTGACATCTTGTTTTCAGACTTCTGGTCTCTAGAACGGAGACAACAAGTCTACTATTTTAAGCCGCCCAGTTTGTGGTACTTTGCAATGACAGCCCTAAAATAATACCTGAAAAGGTTAACCACTTCAGGTTCTTATTTCTAGGTAAGATATTTGATAAATCAAATGAACGGAAATTGATTTTGTAGGATCATATAGTGAGTGGTGCCCCTTGATGATGCTTCTTTAGCCCCCTTCACATTATCCTTTATTGACTACATCAACCTTCCCTCATTACTTGCCTTGTAAGGAGGGGTTGGGAAACAACTCCCTGCAATTATATGTAAAACTTGATGTCTGCATATGTACAATGTTCTGAGGCCAGAGTTCTCTAGGTTTTTTCAGTCTCTCCAAAGAAAGTCTAAGATCTAGGAATGGCCCTTCTTTTAATACTGAGGGGTCACCATGTTTAGGATAATCAGCTTACATTCTTTTTTTTTTTTTTTTTTTTTTTTTTTTTTTTTTTTTTTTTTTTTTTTCATATCCAGAATCCACCAGGCCAACAAGTCAGGGTCAGGAACTCAGTCAGAGCCAGTAATGTGTCACAGACAGATGATAACAGCTCATAAAAACCCACTGGTAAATGATCACGATTTTTCAAGCTAGTAGTTGAGCACAGCCAGTATTAAAATTAAATTATATAAACTTACACTTGAATACATTATATTAAAAACAAGGTAAGAAATGCTTATTACTCATCACTTCCTAATAACTTTTAGTACCTTTCTCTTACCTATATTCTGAAGGGTTTTGTCCATCGATTGCATCTGCGTGATAGGTGTACAGATGAGTTACTGTGCATCTCTTCCCAACATAAATTTATGTTCAGTGGCATCAAATTGGTAGCTTGAAATCAATTGTGGGAAATCAAGTTACAAAGGCAATTTGCAAAACGACTCCCGCCAACCCCTAACCAAGATAGTTCATAGTTACTTTCAGGCTACCACTGATTCAGACTTGACTGATTGTTCACTCTTATATCCCTGGGATTTCTATAATTTTGGATATTACATAAGAATGTTGGACTAGACTTAAAAGACGGCCACTGAATAACATTAAATAGGGCCTTCTCTTAGAGTAGAGTTCGCAAATTTGTCCTAACAGTGCTTTATGTCTAGATTTGACCTTTAAGAATATAAAGAAGTTGTCAGTCCCCCAGTTACAAAATGTTCAGGGAATAAGGTACCATCATCTTTCTCATAACTTAGCATGACCAACATTATTACTTTAAAATGAATCTAAATAAAAATGTCCATAACCGCATCAAGACCTTTTCTGTATACCAGATTTTGCATGATTGAGTAGCAATTTATGAGAACAGTAAATCACTTTTGCATTTGAAAATAAAACCTTTTCTCTTGGGTAACTTTCTGAAAAGTTTCAGTATTATCTATAAACTGCAAGAAAGTGTTTTCTGTTTGATTACCTTAAATTGATAAATTTCTCTGTTATTTGAAATAAATCATTCACATGGTTTTGGTTATGTTTTCTTTATTGCCTTTCTTTTTGCTCTTAGAAGCAATAATGAATTTTATCTAGATGAGATATGAGAAAAGTCCCCCTTTAATCTTAATTTTTCTTTGGTTATATTTTCTAGGATTGGCCATGTGAGTGTGACCACGTGATGAGAAACTTATCCTGGTCACCTAATGCAAATGTTTCTGAAATTTTTCTGTAGTTTCATCAACCTCCATTGTATAAAAACTGTGTTTACAACCTGAGCAAATTACTGAAGTAGTAAAAGAACATTGCTAGCCTTTACCCCATGAGAAGCACAGTAAAAAAAAAAAAAAAAAAAAAAAAAAAAGGCTTATTTTCATGGTTCTGTAACCCAAATAGAAAATGAGATGAGAAAAATTTTCCAAAATGCAATTACTTTATTGTTAACACTTACTGTCTAGAGTTGGAAGAAGTAAGTAATGACACTAATATTGTTCATCTAGCCACATGAAAATGTGCTTTAGTTTCCCAGCTTATGCACATCTTAACACTATGTTTGTGCTTAAGCCTTTTGCATTATGAAATACAGCAAAAAGTTTTCTGGGCAGTGTGAATGAGAGCTACCACATGATAGACTGGACCAAATGATATTGTCTTCTCTGGGAGGGAAAAAGCAATCCTCATCATCACGAAATGTCAAATTTCAAAATAAAATACTTTTGATACATAGTCACCTGATAATACAGAAATTATCAATTCCTCCTTTAGAAAATTCAGCTTGCCGCCTCTTGTGGTTAAGGTGACATTGCTGTACCACCTTTGTTTATCATAGGGAAAGTGACACAGAATATCAAGGATGGTCAGATAATTCACAATAGACTGATAACTACTATTTGACATTTTGTAGATTCAAAATCAACTCATTTCTGATTAAACAACACAACTCTGTGCATGATTCCTTTTATTTTTCTCTCAGAATTTCGATAATAAGCACAAGACGTATTTAAAGGAAACATTTATTTTTGAAGGAGGGTTAGCCTTGAAAAGACAAATGGGAGAAGTTGAAATGATGGAAAGATGGATTTGCACCTGATATATTCATAGGCAAGGCTAAATCGCTCTCCAGTGCGGAGCTGTATCAGCACAGGGTCTTTATAAAAGCTGGGACAAAAGTGGCAAGTTCCTTTTTGTTTCTTTTTATGCTCCCAACGTATTAGGAGGCTGCCTGTCAATATTTCTTGAAAAAGAAAGGAACCTCTACCCTTAGGACATATACCGTGTTTTGTGGGAGTCAAGGGTACATAGCTTTAGGGAGAAAAAGTTGGTAATGTGCTAAAAACAAACCTCTATAACCAGAGTCTAACTAAGCGGAAGGAATGCTGTCAGGGGTGTGGATGCGGAAAGTGACGTGACCTCTTCTCCACTGTCTCCTCTTCCGTTTCCTCAGCAACTTGGCTTCTCAATGGTCAGACCGTGGGTGACTAATTAAAATGCTGGAAGAAATCACTATTCTTTAATTAATGGATTACTGAAGGCAAACCATTCAATACATAATTGAAAATGCTGTTGAACTAAGAAGTCCCTTCCTTTTGGATCTGTAATACACATTGACCTAATAATACGGCCCTGGGGTCAGTGGCAGAGCCCGTGTGGATCTAAGGGGAGAGATTTTGGTTGGGACCATACAGATGTGGTAAAATAGGTCAAATGCTCCCTCTCTCTCATTCTCTGTGTGCCCTCTTTGTAATTTCTCAGTAGTGGTCATGGGTTTTAGATGTTATTAATCACGAAAGTTGTAAGGTGCTTGGAGATGGCACCTACCCCTTCCCCTTTGTTATTTTAGAAAAAGAGACAGTGGCTGTGCAAAGACTTTCTATCCCTATCTCAGCACCTATTATAGAGATAGGAGCCTCAGACTCCAATTTCTGGTGGAGGTTTTAGGGAGGAAAAGGAGTTTTTCTCCTCCCTTTTTTCATGCATGGCTTAGGAAAGCTGGAAGAGATGAATCACAAAAATAATTTTTTCATAATATCACAGACATACTATATACAGAGATGCACCTCTTTAATATTCACCTCGTGCTGAGGCATTCATGAATGATTAGTGTTCGTATTTAACCCATTCCATGTCTGGCTTCATTCCAATGTTTGTGACAGTCAAAGGTCTACAAGGTGTATTGGGCTTTTAATTTTGTTGTATATACATGCTACATACGTATGTTTTATGTACAACTCTCATCAATATTTCACTCAGTTATTCACCACTACTTGGAAATGTCACTTAACCTCATTGAATGCCAGTTTTCTCATTAATAAAATGGGACAAATCATTTATTATGTTGTATAAAAATGAAATTATTTGACATGAAGTGTTCAGAAATGTGTTTGGTTCCTTTTCAGTGCTGGTTTTAAGGGATTTTTCTCATGGTCTAGGGAGTCTGTGAAGTCCCTGAAAATGTATGAATGATTTTCTATGTATGTCCGAAACTACTTTTTATATGGAGCTTTTATCAGACTTTGAAAGGACCTTGGCCCTCTATAATTTCACATATCAGTTGCCATTTGAAAGTAATCCATTTTCAGATATGAAACATCTGCATGTTAATCTTTCTATATAAATTAATCTCTCTTTGCTTATGTGTATGTGTTTGTGTATTTTTTCCTCAAAGCAGCTTTTGAATTGGTAAGCAATTATTTATTCAGTTTATCACAGTTATCCTGTGTAAAACACTTCTTTGGGTGGCAGAATAATTTCTTAAGCATTGTCTTTTGTGTGTGATTATGAAATATTTCAAAAATGCAAGAATATACAGAATCAGAGATCTCAGTGTACTCTCCACGTAACAATAATACCCCCTGATTAAGAAATGGGGTGAGGTAAGATGGTTTGTGTTGCAGATGAACTTTTATAGCTTGGCTTCTCAAAGTTGTTCCTCAAGATCTCCTTTTTTTTTTCTCCCTTGCCTTCCTTCCATTAAGTGTGATTCCCTGTGCTAGTGCCCAGAGATGCCTGTGTGTTCAGGATCTGGTTATTCCTCCTTGGATCAAATGAGAAGAAACACACTTCAGAGAAGTTTCTATTTTATCGTTGCTGTGGTTTCAATGCAGTCCCCAAAGTTCATCTGTTGGAAACTTAATCTCCAATGCACCAGTGTTGACAGGTGCGGTCTATGTAAGAGTGATTAGGTCATGAGCGTTCTGCCCTGACGAATGGATACGTGTTGTCCTCATGAGACTAGGTTTGTCATAACAGTGAATTTAGCCTCTTCTTGCTCTCTTGCTTTTGTGCTCTCTTGCCCTTCCACTTTTCACCATAGGATGACATAGCATGAAGGCCCTAGCCAAATGGGGGCCCTTCACTCTTGGACTTCCCAGTCTCTAGAACTGTAAGAAATAAGCCTTTGTTTTGCATAAGTTATCCAGTCTCAGGTATTCTGTTATAGTAGCACAAAACAAACTATCACAATAGTAAAAAATAATTGAAGCAGTTATCTATTTCACTGAATAATTCAGTTGACACTGGAATACTTTAGGAATGACTCATCCCCACTTCCATCTTTTTCACTTTAAATTATAAGTAAGTAGGCCAACTGTCTCCAAATTTTCCTATCTGGATGTTACATCAGGTAGGCTTGTAATAAACACCCTGATAAACACACAAAGACTGTGAAATGCCTACTTATAAGGAATCTTATCGCTTAGCATGGTGCCTTACACCCGTAATCCCAACACTTTGGGAGGCCAAGTTGGGCAGATTCTTGAGGTTAGGAGTTTGAGACCAGCCCAGCCAACATGGTGAAACCTCATCTCTACTACTAAAAAAAAAAAAAAAAAAAAAAATTAGCCTGGCATGGTAGCATGTGCCTATAGTTCCAGCTACTCAGGAGGCTGAGTCAGGAGAATCGATTGAACCCCAGAAGCAGAGGTTTCAGTGAGCTGAGATCATGCCACTACACTCCAGCCTGAGTGACAGAGTGAGACTCTGTCTCAAAAAGAAAAAAAAAAAAGATTCTTTACTCAATGTGTATTATAGTTGTTTGCTGGTTATTTTTCATCCCTATCATCATTTGGGTGTGATGAATATAAATATAGATGTAATATACCTTTGCTTCACTTATTTTTTCTCTCTGATCTTCCCTCATGAACAAAGCCCTGTGTACCTACAATGTTGGAACTTGAGTTGGAACTATGGGATCAATGGGATTCCTATAGTATCTTCTTCTATGCTGGCAGTTCATTAAAGAAGAGTCAGGGATTGCGGATGAGACAATGACAAAATAAGGCAAGAGCACTTAGATAGGATTATCTCTGCGGTTGCTATTTTAGCATTTTTGCAGTCCACATATATGTGTGTTTTCAGTCATTATACTTTCATGTTCATTTCTTTATGTTAACTACGTAAACATACAAATACTTTTGCTGACATAAAGATCACAGAAAATTCAAACTGGCTTTGTGTCTCATGACAAACAAATTGAATTTATCTTCTGAACCTGCTAAAGTGATATTTGTAAATGATATGAGCCATAACTAAAGCACCCAGTCAGGTGTCTCCTACATAAATTGATTAGAGCAATTATTCTTAAGCATGGCAATGCTCATGTCAAATCCATTCCCCTACTCTGAGTCAATGATAAGTATAACACAAGGATATACATTCTTAACTAGTGAAAATGCAACCTAATAAAATAAAAAATGATGGCAAAAATGGAAGAACTAGCAAAAGAGAAACTAGAGATGGGTTTTGTGATAGGAATATTTCCTGGGAAAATGTAAACTTGGGGTAAATATACATATTCATCCCTAACACAGAGATGTGGAACTGAAGAATCCCATATGAATGCTAAACTGTAAATAAGGTTGATAACAGTCTGATAAAATGAAACTATTCCATGTTATACTGTTAGTTTTGACTTATATAATGAAGTTGGTCATTCATATAAGCTAGTCAGGAAACAAAGGCAGATGTCAAACCATCATGTAAGCACAACTGTTTAAATTAGTTTCATCATTACCTGTGAACTGCTCTGACCCTGTCAGTTCTGGTGAGTGGAGTACTTAAGTTCTGAGTCCTGTCAGTAAATACCTGGCTGCTGATCCACTTCCAACAGGGCACGACAAGGTCATAATGTTTTGCAGGCTCCCTTTTCTACAAATGGTAATGATCATGGATTCCAAAGAGATTGCTTTATAGTATGTGTTGTACCATCAGAAATGGTATTTTCAACAGAAGCTTAGTAATCACTACAGGCTGATTTGAAGTGGATGATGAACCAAGTCTGTAAGAATGCCATAACGATTCAAAAAACAAATGAGCAAACAAAAAGCAGAAAACAAAACTGTAAAACCCCTGTCTGAAGTTGTTTGTATGTACTCCAAGCTTCATACATAGAACAAAATTATTTGCATCTGGCCTTATTGGACTTAAATATCTAGTCTTTGTTGGAAAAATATTGAGGTTGAATTATAATGGCTATGATAATTTAGGATTATGTGGTCGGTTACTTGTAGCAAAACCCAAGATGACAATGATAAATTTTATAGTAAATTTATGGTAAGTTTAGACGTGGATGTCAGCCAATTAAATGAGCAATCAAACTACAAATAGAATTAGTTTCCTTTGAAATGCCAGCTCCATGGAGAGCCCCATTACTTGGCAAAAACAGACAACTTATAGAAGAAATCCATCAAAATATATTGTCTGGAACTAAATAAGAGCTGAGGTAGCAACTGTGTTTATTAAGGAGAGAAACCTAATTTGGAATCACAATGAACAATTAAATTTTAAGTAAAATATACTGAGAGTCAGTGACAAGTTACAGACTTGAGAATAAAAACTAAACTTCCTATAATGTTTTTCTCTGTGTGTATATATACACACACATACATATAAAATAATATATAATCACACACACACACACACACACACACACACACACACACATATTTATTTGTTCCAAAATGGGAACCAACATTTGGGAAATTTATGTTCCCAAAATTTCCATTCAGTAGCTACAAGCTCAGAGGCTTCAGGACCAGAAAATTAACATGAACATTAACATGAAGTGCTTAGTGTTATAAAATATAGTAGCAAATGATGTGTGCTATGGCCAACTGGGAGCTCAAGACATTTAAAGTCATTCCCATTCAACTTTGTGACCTAAAAACCTCCTTTTGGCTCATTCAAATGCTGGTGATTTGACCAGCCGACTTTCAGATTTGTGAACTCAGAGTAAGACAATTAAATAATTCCTTGAGCCAAATTCACCGGCAAATATACTCTGTAAGGATGAGAGAAGATTTTACTGTTCCAAGATTGAAAATATGAACACCAGAATTTGTGCATAATATTACTAAATAATGCATCTGAATCACATATATAGAAATATTTTTGGAATCTCTCCTAAGAAATCTGACTATAATAATAAAATATCTCTCTGTGATTTGTTTTGAATATCCGTTGAAATTGCTCTGCTAATGAATTTCATTCAATAGACTTAGATCACACTTTCATGTTTATTGATAGCACTTTGCTTAGCTATTTCGCTGACTTGTGGACCATTTTTACCATTGATCATTAGTATCTATTCTACTTAATTATACTTCTGTTGGTATCTCAGTAATTTCCATTTAATTTGCTTCCATGGAAGTGGTTGGAAACTGAAACCTTTAACCATTTCCATTACTCCAGGATATGTTTCTGTCTGGTAGAATTTATCTATTTTCAAAAAAGAATTTATTCTCTGGAGAAAATAATTAGAAACCTTTTTTGTTCTACCTAACAGGTACTTGCAATGTAAAACTTTAGTTGTAAGTGAATTATCAGGATTTCAAATATATCCATATTAAATATTACCGAAGTGTAAAATGTCTTAAACTGTGTAACTTTTTTTGAAATTAGCCATTTTAGTACCATTGCCCACATTTCTAAAGTATGTCATTACTACTCAAAATCTATTTGTAAATAAATGAATGGATGAATACACTATACATACAGCCATTAATAGAAATTGTAAAATATACATTTAGAAAAAATTCTCAATACATGCTCCATCAGTACTGAAAAAATGGTACTAATTTTGATTTATGCAGAAAGTAAAAGCAATAGTAAGTAACACTGGTGTTTAAGCAGATTACAGATGAATTTCTTCTTGCATCAATAATGTCAGAAGCACTAATTAAAATAGTGTATATTAAAACTCACAACCCGTATTCCTAACCTGAGAAGTTTAGCTTATATTAAAGAAGGAAACATCTTTCAACCTAACTGTAAAAGGTAGACCTGAACACTTAGATTAAGATGATGAGAGCAGAATACTCTAATCATCATCATTAATCACCCACTTGCCGCTCTGTGGATACCTCACCTCACAATACCACAATATCCTGATTTCACAATATTTGTGAGTGCTGAGAGGAATTTTATATACTGAATTGACCATATGTTGAGCCTATATATTGAAGCATATCTTTCTTATTTATTTAAAACTCTACTGAAAAATATAAGATGATATCCTATAAATGTATTTATAAGCTTTTTATTATCTTCTGATGCTTGAAACCCATTGTTTCAATAAAAGATGGATATAACATAATAAAAATCAGGAATGTTCCTCAAAGTCCAGAATCTTCAGTCACTATATTAAATTTTCCCTGGCATTACCATTGGAAGCCTGGGATTTACTATACATATGATGGTATCGATAAGACACCACAACCGTGTATCTGATAAGTTGATTATGCTGAAACGGTGTTGGTGGTTCCAGATTTAGGGTAAAAGCACAAAAGAGAGAAAGTCAAGGCAAGAAATTATTAAAACTCTGAATTCAGGTTTGGAAATTAGGTGACTTATTTTTAGGACATATGTTGGAGTTTTGTACCAATGCATGTTTCTCTATCTGTATAGGTTATGGGTAGTGACATAAGTTTGTCTGTTCTTCATATATGTTAGTAACAAGACAACATTTTTTGGCATTTAGTGGTTGTGTTAAAATTTCACAAGTAGATATGTTGTAAATTTTAAAACAGCAATCACATTTTCAGATACTCTGAACCAGTTGCTCAACATTAGAAGTCCCCATATGCTTCACCTGCAGGCTAACTCACTGGAAAACATCTGCCCTATTCATTCTCCAAGACAGTGGCATTGTCACTGGTCTAATCATGTCTTGAACTATATCGTTGAATATCCAGAGTGATTTCTCTAGGTAGATGCGATGAAGCAGCAGGAGTAACTCTGGGAAATGCATGTGACAGATGTTTTTAAAATCAAATCCATCAAATATTACTACTTTAAATTCACTCAAAATTGATTAGATCCACTCCTGTGATCTTGCCTCATACTGGTTTTGTTTAGTTTAGTTAATGCTGCAATTAATCTTTGCAAAAATCTAATTCATCCCCAAGCTTATTTCGTGCCATGATCTGTTTGTGCAAATCTTCTGAAGCAAAATACCCTGTCTAATTTGATCTGTTGTCATGATTGAAAATACTAAGTTGATATTTCTTTGTTTCTACGCTGATATAATTAAGATGCCCATGCTTTTCTAATTAATCTAAAATTGCTTTGGCTATTAGATATCCTAATAGAATATAATGTATTGTTTTTTTCTTATCTCTGTCATTAGTCAAGATAATTAATTTTGCCAAGTTTGAAACACACCCAATATTTATTTGCATATTTAGATTTCAATCTAAGCCAGGCTTCTTTGTCAAATATTATCCATTACTTACTAAATAGAATTATTCTAAAGAGCCATGTTAACAACGTTCAAAGTAGAATATATAATAAGTAATGTGTTATTTGCACACATACAGTTTATATTTAAATATATGTACATAGGTATACATATTCAAATTAATATATTTAGAGTTAGGCATAATATAATGACTATAATATATTTGATACAAGATATTAAGTAAGACATGTTATATATAATACTATATTTAGATATATACCTAATATTATTATATACCCAAATAATTATTTATAGTGTTTATGATATAGTTTCTGTTATATTTCAGTAAACAAATTAAATACTCTTTACATTACCTACTGTAAGTGAAAAACATTAAACAAGTAAATAAGCAATTAAAAAAGAGAAATTCAGTAAATGTCCAGTCAATTTTGGATATATTAATTGTCATTATGGTTCATGTTTAGTTTTTAGAAATAAGAAATGTGAATATTTTATAATTATTTCAGAGTATAAGAATATAAACAAAGTGGTGGATACTCTTCATTTTAATTGCTTATTTTCAAAAATGATATTAAATAGTGGCACTTACATTACAAATGTAAATTTAAATGGCATATTAAATTCATGCAAAGCATTAAATATGCTGATGAAGCTACTCTTTAAAAACATCCCTAAACTCATTTACAAATACTCTGACTGAAAGCATAAACAAGAGTATGTAAATAATAATAAACTCAATAATGTCAGTTGGTTGTAAGATATTTTGATAAATTGTGTTTAAGTGTAATTGAAAGCAGCTAATAGTATACTCAAAGATATCTGCATCTCACAAAAATCTTTAAAAAATATTCTATTTGGAAAAATAATTCCATTTTTAATTACTTCATTGAATATTTTATAATGCATTTTATTATTTAAAATGTTCTTTTTGAAATATATAACCTCCATATTTTTTAGCTTTGACTATATTTGCCTCCTTATATTTAAATTCAATACTTTAATTTTATTTTTCAAAGGGATATTTTTACTGATTTGGCAAAGAAGCTTACAACTTTAGTTCAGAAATATGCCTTGTGTAGCTTAAGGACTTAAAAAGTCAATTTATTCCAAAAACCATTTTTAATGAAATTTTTATTAATAATAAAATAAATGAATAGAAAGATTTATAACATTGAGATAAAATTGCTATATAAAAAACATTTTTGATGGAGAAATTCATTTCATATTTGCATATGTTTAGAGAAACATGCAATTTAATTTGAATTCATGGGGATTCTGCCAGTAAACAACAATTAGGTTTCTACTTATTAAGTTCATGGGCCCTACCTCAATTTTTTTTTCTACCAAGGTATTCCATCTCCTTCCCATATTTTTCATATTAACCTGTATGGCACAGGTTTATCCAGTCCTTCATCCTGTCACATATTCATATTATAATGATTATATAAGCTATAACTTTATAAATAAGTTACAAAGTGTGGATTGTTTTGATGTAGTGATTAACAAGACACATTATATGGAAAACCACTAAGTATCGCCAAGCATCATGGAAATGCAAATTAAACAATGCTGAAATACCCTTAGGCACCTACCAGATTACTTAAATTAAAAAAAAACTAACAATGCAAAGTGTTGTCTAGGATATGGAACAGCTAGTGTACACATATGTTATTGGTGGAATGTAAAGATGAAGTTATCACTTTGGAAAACTATTTGATAATTTCCAATATATATATGTCTTCCTTATAACCCAGCAATTCTAGTTATAGATATATATCTGAGAGATACAAGTGCATAGGTGTATAAAATTACCAAAAGAAGATACTCATAGGAGCTTTATTCATAGTAGCAAAAAACTGGAAACAACCCAACTGTACATCAACAATAAAATAAACAATTTTGATAGAGTCAAAAATAGAATGCTAAACAGTAATTAATACACAAATTGATGTACACTACAATATGACTAAATCTTAAAAACTTTCTGAGGGAACAAAATTAAAATAATCCCTACTCTAAAAATATATTTAAGTGATGCTCAAGAAAAGGCAAACCTATCCATTATGATAGAACTCAGAATTGAGGTTACTTCCAGTGGGAAGATTTTAACCATAATGGGGCACAAAAGTTTAGCAGAGATGTAAATGTTTTATCTCTTGATTTTCTTGATGTAGACATATACATAAATATACACCTACATACACACATGAATATTAGTCATGTGATACAGTTAAGATTTATAGATTTAGCCAAATGTAAATTATATCAATAAATAAAAGAAATAAAGTGAGTTGTTTTGCTAATTAAAACTGGAGTGTTTTTATCAGCATTGATGAGACTAAAACATAAAATACATAAAGACCTTAAAATCACGGGCAACCTACTGAATGGGAGAAAATTATTGCAATCTCTCCGTCTGACATAGGTCTAATATCCAGAATCTACAAGGAACTTAAACAAATTTACAAGAAAAAAATGCCCCATCAAAAAGCGGGTGAAACACATGAACAGAAGGTTCTCAAAAGAAGACTTTTGCAGCCAATAAATATGTGAAAAATACCTCATCATCACTGGTCATTAGAGAAATGCAAATCAAAACCACAGTAAGATACCATTTCATACCCATTAGAATGGCGATCATTAAAAAGTCTGTAAATAAGAGGCAAGGACACAGAAATAGGAACACATTAACAGTGTTTGTGGGAGTGTAAATTAGTTCAACCATTGTGAAAGACAGTGTGGGGATTCCTCAAGGATCTAGAACCAGAAATAACATTTGACCCAGCAATCCCATTACTGGAGATATAACCAAAGGATTATAAATCATTCTACTATGAAGACACATGCACACATATGTTTACTGCAGCACTGTTTACAATAGCAAAGACTTGGAACCAACCTACATGCCCATCAATGATAAACTAGATAAAGAAAATGTGGCACAGATACACCATGGAATACTACACAGCCATAAAAAATAATGAGTTCATGTCCTTTGCAGAGACATGGGTGAAGCTAGAAACCATCATCCTCAGAAAACTAACACAGAAACAGAAAACCACACCACATGTTCTCCCTCATAACTGGGAGTTGAACAATGAGAACACATGGACAAAGGGGAACATCACACACCAGGGCATATCGTAGAGTCGGGAGTGAGGGGAGGGAGGGAGAGCCTTAGGACAAGTACCTAATGCATGTGGGGCTTAAAACCTAGATGATGGGTTGATGGGTGCAGCAAACCACCACGGCACATTTATACCTGTGTAACAAACTTGCACATTCTGCACATGCATCCCAGAATTTAAAAACATCCGAGTCCAATTCCTCTTCAGCCTGACTACCCTTGATTTCTCAAGAAATATATCATATAGCACACTTCCAATCAACACTCAAAAACTCTTATTTCCTTGGGAATAAAGAAGCATATTTCAAATTATAAATTATTGTGCACAGTGTCTACCTCTAAAACTGAGTTACTGTATTTGAAGACTGGTGAAAGTTTCAATGAACACAACAATAACCATAGATAGATACTTATACATGGTGAAGACTGTATCATTACATGGATTATTTCACTGCTCCTCGTGACAATATTAATGAAATGGATACTATTTTGTGACCATAGAGAGGCATCCAGCTGTACCTCAAACCCAGTCACACTGCCTTTAGAAGACCTGTCCTTAACAATATATTATTTTTGTGCTAGATATTCTGATTGTAATGATCATATGACCAAAACAGTTGGCCCATTTTGAATCAATCTACATTTAGATCATTGTAAGTAAATAGATGAATCACTTGTTTATTGGCAGGTCAGCTATTACAATTTCTTAAGCATATGTTTGAAGTTAAACTATTCTTTGGAACATATGGGTAATTATTTATGTTATTCCAATGTAGGTACTTAAAGTAGAATGTTTCTCTGCTTTAAAATGAAATGTATTAGCTTTATGAAATTTAAAGAGAAGATGCAGGAAGGCACCTATGAGAAGGCTCATGTGTTCAAGTCTGAAGTAAAGATCATTGATTTTAAGTTTAGAATCCCTAAGTTATCTTTAGAGAGAATGGCTGAATTGCTGCATAAACATCTGAAGCTGGCAAGAGGAAACTTGGAAGAACAAAATGAGGCCCTCCCTGAAACCTACTTTATGATGATATCTGTGTGATAGAGTAATGTAGAGGAATTGACATCTCCATTTGATTAAATTCCCAAGGAAGTTCAAAAAAATCCTTTATGTATCTTATTTAATATGTGTTCTTCACAATCAAAATTAGAATGCAACTAAGACTCTACTAGGGGAAGGAAAATACAAATGTAAAATGACCATTCTTTCAATTCCCTTAGAGGTTTGATAAGTGAGAGAAGGAATGTCAACAATTATGCTCAGATTCTAGACTATCACTAGGTTTTGCCTCTCGAAAATTTTGCTTCCTGGAAAAATAATTGCTAATAAGCCATTTGAAAAGATAATCCCTATCTGACTTTAATTCATTCAAAAATTATATATAGCAAGTTTAAAATATGAAAAGAACTGAAACCTTTCTGTTGTGACCAGCTGGCTAAAATCCTAGAACAGAGAGTTTTGGAATGAACATAAGCTTTATGCATTAGCCGAATTAAACATTATTTAACTTGCAAGACTTTGATTAATCATAGTCACTCTTAAATACAAATCCAATTTTAGATTTCCTCTAGCTCAAGTTTATTGAACATTTTATTTCTGATGTATACTAACGTTCATTTGGTTGTGTTTAGTTGCTAGTGGCTTTAGATGTCCCTTATGTGACAGTAATATTTAGAGGGTACATGTATGTGAAGGGAAAACCTTAAAATATTTATATTCTATCATAAGGAAATCTATTTTTTTTTCCTGCAACTTAGAAGAGGTTATATTCTTATATACAAAAATTATGTTTATGATGTTTTTTAAATAAAATGGTGGGTTTTTTTTTTTACTGCAATTCTTCATCTACAATAGAGGTCCACAGACTGACTTTACCATATGATGAACAAAACCTTAAAAATATTACTTGTGAATTTATCACAAGTTTAAACAAACAAACGCACTGAACTGAATTTTGAGCAAACTTATGCATAGCCGAGGATTAAGAAAATTCCATTACAGTCCATAGATGAAGCTAGTACTACCATTAATGTAGTTTTCAAAAATTTATGCATTACCAAGTTCATGTCTCTTTAACCAAAATATATAAAAAGTATGGTGAATATTTTGTCAAAACGTGGGGAATTAATTAAGTATAAGAATCCATAGAATCAAATTTAATACTCTTTAATTTTAATCCACAGCTGAATAATGAAAGTAAATGAACAGGACCAAAAACATGTCACTTTTGAGAATACATATGTCCTCCAAGTAAACTACATTTATTTATATTATTCTTTGTCTCTCCATCTTCTCAAGCTCCATTAAAAAATATATATATGGAAGTGGGTGAGAGCTTGAGGACCAAATGTGTAGCTGCAAGTACATTCTTAATTCAGAACTTACAAATTTCTGGGTAGTGTTTAAACCTATTCAACTAGAAAGGGAAACATATTTCACTAAAATCATTGATAAAAAAAATTGTATGACGGTTATGTTCAAAGGCATGTCCTATTTTGCTCTCAAACAGAGCAAAATAGCAAAATAGGACATGCCTTTGAAAATAAGCACCATGCATTTAGCTGAAATAAACAATGCATTTGCAAATTTTTGCCTTGGCCTTTGCTATAAGTTTAAATGATATATGACCTTGAGAATTATGGTCAAATTTTAAATAGAAAAACTGAAAATATCTGTTATGTGAGTTTCCATTTCATTATTCACTAGAAATAGTGAGACTAAAATGTTACCTAACATATTTGAAACTCATGACATGCCAAATTAAAGCTAAATATATAGTAAAATTTTAATTATTTTGTTTATTTAATTTTATAATGGAAGTGACAGTATTTGAGACTAGAGAAATATATAAGAGGAAATGCTACAGAATCAAACATTTTTGCATATGTGTCAAGTTAGAGAAGAAATTAGCAAAGAATATCTAACTAAATTTGTTTTCAAAAGATTTTTTACATCTGCCCTTTAATGTTTAGAGCTTATCAGCAACTAGAAAACTGAGTCAAGCATTTATGGTAAATTGTCTTTACTGAAGTATGTTTTCTGGTTGATAAAGATGTCCTCCGTGAGAAGACAGAAGTAGCTAGTTATCTTCAGCCAGAGGAACATTTTATATTAATATGTAGCAGATTACTTTGAAAAGTGGTTTATTGAAGTTCTTACTCACTTTAGTTTTGTAAAAGGCAATGTGACATTAGTCATGATATGTTCCATTTTTTTTTTTAAAGTTGGGTGAAGAGTTGACAAATGTTAATTTTCTTACGCTTCATAACATGCAAATACACTTTTACTTATGTATGATTTTTTGCATAACAACTTTTAGTGAAAGTTAAAATTAATATGCCACTAGTCATTCTAAAGGAATATATAATCTGAGAAAGAAATGTCTTTCTTTTCAGTCTTCATTAAAGTGGGTTATTTTTAGTGGTTTCTATCTCTAGGTATCTAATTGTCATTTTAGTTATCGATAGTTTATGAACAGGTATGTCCAGTCTTAGAAGTTGGTCAATTTCTTCAGTAACCATACCAGATCTTAAGTCTGTAGTTACTGGTTACAGTATGCAATCTTAAACTGGGATTTATATTCATGATATTCAAGGGTTATTCTTAGGAACAATGGTCCATAAACTTATGGGGAAATGATAAAACTAGAAATTATCACTCTTCCTAGAAAAATGTATACATGCTCATAGATGTAATTTTTAAGATAAAATTTAATATACTAGTCTCAGATCTCCAAAAATTCATCCATTGCTAGCAGCAGTAACTTCATTTACTTTTAGTATGCCAAAAATTTCTTTTTTCTTTTTATACATACTACTGCAGGTTCCCTACAGTTGCTTCTAAGGTAGATTTAGCCTGAGTTGCCTCATGTCAGTTTCTGCATGTTGGCAATGTTTCAGTTTTCATTGCCTGTTCTTAATTCCTGAGAGAACATTTGGGTTGCAACAGCATTTATCAATGCAGCAACCCAATCTTCATTCCACTGACATGTACATAATCGTGTCTTGATCTTTGATGTTAAATGTGACTTTGGCATGTCAATACAATTGCTTAAGAAATTCCTTGATGGGTACAGCAAACCACCATGGCACATGTGTACCTATGTAACAAGCATGCACGTTCTGCACAGGTACCCCAGAATTTAAAGTAGAGTAATAATAAATTCCAAAATATTGGAAGCTAGCATCATATTATTTCTACTTGGGCAACAAGACACCAACTCTTGTATAAACAACAAATTTGTAGAAATGAATATTGACATAATAGAGTGGTGTATGCTACAGCATCAAGCTTTCAACTGCATTGGTTTTACCTAAATTCTGAATATAAGAATTTCCCCAGTTGTTCCCAAACTGGCTTTAAGGAAGACACATTATTCACTAACCTCATTGCCTACGTCTCCTCTCTTTTTGTGCAAAAGTGTTTACATATTCCATTCTCTTTATCAGAAACACTTATGCCCTACTAACTATACTTTTGATTGTATTGCTTCAATTTATTTTTGATACTTCAATTTAAATATCTCTTTCTCAGGGATGCTTTCTCTATACATGTCCTTTCTCTATCAAAACCTGTAATTCATTTTGTTTTCTGAAATTAAAAAGACCAGGGTTTATTATGATACATAGAATATTGTATGTGGTCAAGGAGCATTTCTTGTTGAAAATTAAATGTAAAAATGAATGGATACAATAACAAATTAATGCTATAACATAGTGCATACTGAAAATACACCTGTTTGATGAATAAAACATGCTCTTTGCCTTCAATTTTAAAGATGCTCATGGCAAAAACTGAAATAATTGAATTTGAACTTTCCTACATATACTATCTTTATGTATAATCTTATTTTATACCAAAATCATTATTCTCTATTGTTCATACAATGTTTTTTCAGTATCTTTTCTTCATGCAGTCTCCTACATTCCTTAAGAGCATTAAAAGACTAGATTTCAGAACCAAGGAGAGTTCCACGTTGATGTCAACCAACAAAAAACTTGGTGCCTAAATTTTGTAGGAGAAAACTAGTAATGTACTTTAATCAGTGGTTAAAATTGGCCACTGACTGGGGCCAATGCTGTTTAGCACAATTACTTTAACAATTATCATTTTTACAAACGAGCTAGCTGAGAGCTTTCACGTAATTCAATAGCTGACTAAAAATTCAGGATAATTTTTCACAACTCAATGTTACTTCATCACTTGAACCTATGGGTCTGATAATTGATATCAAGGCTAAATTTCTCTTTTTTTTTGCCTATATGGTTGATAGACATTTAAAAAGTCAACACCTTTCATTTTTACAGAAGACATTGGAACTACCCCGTCACTTGTGAAAAGTTTTGAGATAGGAAATTACACTTTCAAAATGAAGAACAGCTTAAGCATCGGCTGTCATGAGCTACTTTTCCTAGGGTTGGTACCTTAAGAAAACTCACTGGTACTCATATCCCTAATCCAGGCAAACTTTTTATTTTCAGGATATACATACTCTCTTAATAGTTCATCCCACCAGCCTCATCCTAGATTCTGCCACCTCACTTATCCTGAAGTCTTCCCCCTTCCTTTTCATAAAATATTAAACCTATAAATGAAAATTTCAGGATAATGTATCACATTATCTTTTGCTGTGATATATTCCAGTTTATCTGATTTTTTTTTAGACTGGAAATTGGCAAATTAAGGACTATGAATCAAATTCAGCTGACCACTCTTTTTTTTTTTTAAATAAAGTTTTATTGAATTACAGCTAGAGCCATTTGTTTACTTATTATGTATGGTTGCTTTTATGCTGCAGTATCAAAGCAGACAGCATGTAACCTACAAAACCTAATATATTTATTGTCTGTCCCTTTACAAAAAGGACCTTCATTGACTCCTGGATGTAGACATTAGGAATTATAAATGTGGTTGTAAGTAACATATTAGAGAAAATGACATTTCCTGGAGTCACAAACTAAAGTCATTGTAGCCACATGCAGATAAACTAAAAGTGATCAGACTTGGTACAAGAAATGGGAAATGATGGATACTGGGAACTTCGAAGGAGCATGCTTAGTTTCAAAACTGCATCTACAACCCAGCCCCAGGTCAATTTCCCTTACTAGATTGTAGACCATGTATTGCTAACCCTTCCACCTTTTAAAGAAAAAACAGATATTTATATTCTAATGTGAAACTTGCAAATTAAAAAAAAAAAAAGACCCAAATGTTTTAGCGTGATTTATACCCAAAACATACTTTTGGCTTGATTTGGCCATAGATCATCTTGTTATAATCCCAGCTTTTATTAAAAATAGTTCTTTTCATAAGAATTTAAAATTGTAACATATTGCAGAGCCAAGGAGAGATCAACAAATTATAATACTTTTTTAGATTTCTATGAAAATATTCATAATAGAATTCCTAACACCTATATCAATATGTTCACAAAAATGTCACTGTTCAAGTCAGTGAGAGTTTTGTTCAAAATTGAACCTGCACCAAAAGTTATTTGGAACCAGCAATAATCAAAAAGAAAAAGGTCTCATACTATATTTTCTAACAATGTGGCATGTTTCACACTGGTTAGTTCCTAGCCCTTGTGTACATGTTAAAGTCATCTAATTAGCCTTGGATGAACAATATCTATTGAGGCAAAGAGTAAACTGTAACTAATATTATAATTGCATCTTCTTGTATATTTGTTTTAAGATACCTCTCAGGTCAACATATTAGCCATTTAGAAGGGTGTGAGATCTGTAGGGGATGGTGGATAAGTCAGAGTCCCTGTCCCCCTTAGCTAGGGAATTGGGTAGAATTTAATAAAGCAGCTTGTTTTTAAAGAAGGGGGAAAATTTAGGGAACAAGAGAGAGTGCAGAGCCTGTGGATTAATGATAGTTCCAAAGCAGCTCATTACCATCTCTAGACCAATAGAAGAAAAGCAGTTTCCCCATTATGAAACCTGGAGTGAGACAAGCTAGTGGCTACCTGATAAGACCTTTTACTAGACTGATGCAACCAACCAGCTGTGGCTTAGAGGCCAGGAAGCAGAGAGGAAAATATCCTGACCATCCTCCCACCGTCTACTGGTTTCTCCCATTGTTGAACCCACTGACACCCTGAGGGAAAGGGCACTTGCTGAGACAGTCCACAAAGGTCGCCTTCCTTGCACACACAGCAGGGTATGGTGAAGACAGAGGTTGGCTCTGAAGGGGCAAAGACAGAATACCTGGTCCTATGTTCATTCTTTCTTGTGGCTTGAAGTGTTCTAACCTCTGAAATCTGTATGATTTTTTGAAGCTGAAAACATAGTAATGTAGAGCATGAATTGGAAGATTTTTCTATAAAGCAATTGAAGTGAATGAGCTGTGAGTGAATACTTGAGCAGAGAGTATCAGATGTGTCTGTTAATGACTATTATTATATCATGTTCTATTATGTGTCTGGCAAGCTGAGAAGTCAAGTGAGGGTAACAGGCACAGTGGAAACTGAAATACCATACATCTTTAGCATCCACTGAGAGGAAGTGTTGAACAGAGAATTGCTATTCTACATAAACTTACATGTGTGTGTGTATGTGTGTGTGTATCTAGAAGGAAGAAGAAAAGGATAAGTTGTACAGTTATATATTGGAGTATTACCCAGTACTGAACTCAACTATTTAATTTTGAAGTTCAATTGCTCTTGCGGATGTCCTGTAACAGAAAGAAAGCACATCACTGTTAATTCCAGCTGTAGGCTGGCCTGATAAGAAAAATGTCTTGGATGACTTGATGGATGTTGCACAGTTCTGGAAAACCTTAATTAGTGTTTTGGGAAAAGCAAGCAGTTGGATAATGGCTACATTTGGTTTTATCTGGACTTTATTCAAAAGTGCTTGTTTCACCAACAAATAACTACATCAAATGTTGCTTTCTGGGTTAAAATTTGCAAAATTGATTTTGAAAATTTAGTTGCAATTAAAATATTGGGAAATCTATATTTTGTCAGCTGTTTCCAGGTTATGTTAATATTCTGTTTCTTCGTGTTTACATAATTTATGTCAGCATATTAATTGATGTAAATGCTTTTTAGTGCAAAATCTCTATTAAGTGCATATGTTTGAAAATATCTTTTCAGGAAAATAAATGCAACTAAGTATTCAGAATTTAGCATAAATATAAATTTGTAATAACCTATTTTAAAAACAGTTAACCTCAAATTAGATATTCTTATTGTAAGATGCATCGAGAACATATGCTTTAGGGTCATAATATGTGGGCTTGATCCCACATCTACCATGTATTATACCATGTATTATCTCTGTGGATTTGGGCAGATTGTGTTACCTTTCTGTGTCACTTTTCATACCAGTAAAACGTGGATAATACTACTATCTTATGAGACAGTTGGAAGCACTAAGGGTTGATTGCAAAGTAGATAAAACAATGGCAGGAACATAGCACTTATTAAATCTTAATTATTATGCGTTCACTAAAAAAGGATATATACATATGTTCAGTGATTTATATTTATGTATGTATATATATGTTCAGTGTTTTATATATATGTGTGTATATGTGTGTGTGTGTATATATATATCTAAGAGAAAACCACGGGAAAACTAGGAACTCTAAATTTATTTAAAATTATTACCATATTGAGATGGGTGATAAGATTATAATGTGTCACTAGTATGCAGATTATTTTTCTCCTCCCTGTTGGTAGAACTACTAACTCTATGATTTAGAGAACTGTCAAAAGCATCAGTACACTGGATACTTCTTGATAAGCATTTCTTTTCTGGACAACTTAGTTTCTGAAATTTAAATGTGATGACTATAAAAAAATCCTGAAAATGAGAAAAAAATCAAACAATAAGTTTTGTATTATTGGCTTTTTCCAGTTCATGAGAGTTCATCGTTCAGGTCTTTTCCTAAGTCTGTGTCAATGACATCCCCTTGAAAGTTCGAAGTAGGCAACGAAGGGAGTATTTATAACATACGAATATGTTAACGCTATAAATCTTGACTATTTGGAGAGCTGGTTGTTAAAAACTTATCAACATGCTGCTATGTAATCCCTACATTTGAAGAGTCCAATTGAATTCTCCTGTGCTTTGATGCACTTTTTCTAGTTTTGTAATAATAAATGTACCATATTAATTAGTACTACTTAACAGTATAGAAGTATTCACTAGTCTGCAATAAAACTGTTTATATAACCACAACAATTGTTTAAGAAATGATTTCAAGATTATTCTAAGAATATACAGTTTTGTGACAAGGCTATTGTTTCTACAGAAATGTTTTCTTATAAGATTCTGCTTATGCAGCCCAGATTTTGGTAGTATGTCTTCAATGTTAAAAATTTGGACACTGTGATGAAATAATTTATGCACCAAACCCCAGCACCACACAATTTATCCATTTTACAAACCTGCACATGGACCTCCTGAACCTAAAATAAAAGCTGGAGGAAAAAAAAATCTGGACCCTGGCACCAGGCAAAACTGTATTTGAGAGATGCTTCATCATATACTAGCTAAGTGATTTTCAGCAACTTATTTGTCCTTTATGATACTGTAATCTTTAAAATGGATGTTTATAATAATAACATAGAGTTTTTAGAGGCTATAAACAATGAGTGTGGAATTGAACACAGTGCCTCACTTCAAAGCCTCACTTATGTGTGGATTGATTTGACAACTGCTATATGATCTGCTTTCCAGGATTGTACATGGAAAGCATGCTATCCTGCCTACAGATGCCCCAAATTCCACTTGATCATCTTGTTAGTGGAATTATTTTATTTCTATTAACTGGAAAATTTAGTCTAAAATGTGTATCTATATGTTATGGTTCAGATGAATAAATTGCAAGGGATGCTTTGCCTATTAGGTGGGTAGAATCAACAACTCTATAACTTGAGTGTGGAGAAGATAGACAATGGGTAAAAATGTGTTTAGAATGGAGAAAATTGACTTGAAGAAAATATCCTAGGAGCAAAATGTATCATATTTGCCTTGAGCTCAGGGTATTTAATAACTTTTAAAGAGAAACAGGCTAAATTTTCTCTTAAAGTAGTTTACTCTGAAGTGTTTGATAAAAGATATGATATAAAACACATATAAAAGACAAGAATCAACATAGGGACAAAACTTTTGGGAACAGGGACAAATGGACCTGATGTCCTTTTGAGTATAATCTTAGGCAGGCCAATTCTCCACTCAGGACTTTTGTTTGCCTCCCTTGCAACCTCTAAAATTTTACAGGGTCCTCCTCTGAGCTTAATTTGTGAAGTCACTGTTAATACGTTATATTTGCATAGCTCTGAACAGTATTCAAATGCTTTTTACACTCATTAACCAAGGGAAACTTCCCATGAGCCAAAGAGCCCATCAAAGTAATGAAGGAAGAACAGAGGTTTCATCCACTGAATCACAGCAAATGGGAAACAGAAATGCAGCTCCACAAAGGAGTCCCAATAGTTCCTAGCAAGGAAGCTGGGGACTATTCTCTGATGACTGGTTTCTTGTGGAGTTCTAGTCCTTTGATCTACTTTTAAGTAATAGCAACATTCTAATTACCAATTCAATTTAAAATTTCTAAGCCTTGCAAAATAGGTAAGCATTAGCAAATGTTAATTTTTTATGAGCAATGGGCAAAGGGATTGTAGTTGTTTCTTAATAGATATAAATTATATCTTTTATAGTTAATAACCCTAACAATTTACTGTAGCTGAGTATAAAAATAAAACAGTCTACCTGTGTATACCTCTTTGACCTACCATCTTCATAGAAACAGGAGAAAAATTATCATTGTAAATTTTCCCCTGTCACAATGCATTTTTATTTACACAAATAATATATGAACACGTGCAACTTGTATTAACAATTAAAATATAATGGAGAAGGCTGATTCTTGAAAATGCTTGAATTTCACAAAATATGAAAAGCTTTAATCTATGACCCATGAGCTTGCCCTTAAATGTGGTTAAAAATTTTGGAAAGTTATAAGCAATCAAATGATGTATGAAGATTTACTGATAAGTCACCAGAAGCAGATGAGGATTCATGAAAAACAGCTATTTAAAACCAGTATCCTGCCATTTAAAAAATGATATTACTAAGCTGGAAGATCAAAGAGATTCAGTAAGAATAAAAAAATAAACTTTTGCTATCCTTAAGGAAGACGTTATGGACTGTATGTCAATGGGGTAGATTTCTAGTGATGCAGGAGTATACCTAAAATGGAAGAGAGATGAATGGGTATCAGTTAATAGGATTGTTTGCTGTAGGGTTCGTACCTTGGCCCTTCCCTGTTCATTATATTTGTTAAAGGCTGACGTGATGTGACTCGAGGTGCAGCCCACTAGTAAACATAAGATTGAACTGTGATATGGAAGTGTAGCTCCCCACAGCAGTTTAACGCCAATCCTCATTATAGCATGACTATTCCAGAATAAGACTCTAATATCTGACTCTGATGCCACATGTTATGATGTTTTATTCAAAACTTATATTTATCATGCTTTGCCTAGCATGTTGGATGGAAATGAAAACCATACTACTTGAGGGACAGTTAAAGTAACTGAAGTTGTTTAGACTGGAGAATATAAGATTAAATGGGCAGAGAATGGCAGATTTAATGGGCAAAAACTATGACACACACACACACACACACACAGAACTTCCATATCTGAGGGTATTAAACTATAAAATATGTCTTGGTGGAATAAATTAAGATGTGGTGTAACATAAATATGATTTATTTTTTATTTAAGAAAAAGTCTTTATACTGTTTATAGATTTTCATAATCAGAATAATTCCCGGTGAAGGAATAGCTTTCTCAATACAGAAAATGTTCCAGTTCAGCTTGGAGGATGACTTCAGGGTGATCGATCATGGATTCATGTGAGTTAATAAAATAATGTCCAAGAATATTTAAAAACTGAAGTCCTCCCCTACTCCATAAGTCTATGGAGAATTTTTATTAGTATAATTTTTGGAAGACATTGATATTTAATTATCTTTATTTTAATGTGTAGTTATTAAACTTAATTTAGAAAATTGGATGAAAAAAGAAAATGCTCTATTATATCAGTACAACGTTGTTTCTTTTATGATATATAATGACCTCTCTTCATATCTTATCTATGTTCCCTCTGAGTCTTTTTAGCCATCACTTAAAAGTTATGTTATAGAGAAGCATTGTCAACTTTTCAACTTTTTACTAGGAAGCAATGATTTTTTGATTCAACATTTTAATGGCGGGCTTTCCCTCATTGAATTTTCTGCTTTCATTTTAGAAAATGTAGTCTGAATTAATAACTCACACCTAGGAAATCCTCGTTACTTGCTACCACAACCTGTCTTTAAATTTTATTATTTTATTTTATAGACAGGGTATCTCTCTGTTACCTAGGTTGAAATACAGTGGTGTAATCATAGCTCATTACATCCTTGAACTTCTGAGCTCAAGTGAGCCTCCTTCCTCTGCCTCCCAAGTAGCTGGAACTACAGGTGCATGCCACCTTACCTGACTAAAATTTTTATTTTTATTTTTAATTCATAGAAACAGTCTTACTACATTGTCCAGGCTGGCCTTGAACTCCTGGCCTCAAGAGAGCCTCCTGCCTTGACCTCTCAAAGTGCTAGGATTACAAGCATAGCCACTTGCCTGGCCTGACCCCCTCTTGCTTTAAAAACAAAATGTGGAGAAGTCTGTGAAGATCTGGAAGGATATTTCCAATTTCTGTCTAAGGACATTCCACCTTTGAAAGAATTTGTCTCATCTTTCTCAGTCATCATAGATCATCCAAAAGATTATTTGTAATTATTGAGTCCCTTTTGTTACTCAAAAAATACAACATAAATGCTCATTTCCTGGGCATTGTTAAGCTGAGAGGTGCTGTATTTCTTTCTCATATCTCTTATTCCTCACCATAACAGCCTGGAAAAGCATACCCTCCTTAGGACAATTGAGTTCTCGCCTTCTTCTACACTGTTTACAAGAGTAAGTGGAGTAATGCTGCTACTTGTCTTGGAGAAATAGAGATATCTGGTTCCTGTTGTATAAGGACACTGGAGTAAAATCCACTGTTTATGATGAATGTAAAGGCTTGATACAGCTCAGCGATGAATAAGCCTCAGAGCATCCATCCTTATGAGAGATACGTAGAGGCCAATCTAGTCAAATAACAACATTCATATTAGTATCAACAAACATTAATATAGTTCATCAGAGTTTATAAAGAGCTCTAAATGCATTGAGTAATGTCATTTTGAGAACCAACCTGAAATTGTGTATAACTATGAATAATTTTCAGGCAGAGAAGCTGATGTTCAGGAAATGTCAGTGCTCTGACTAAAGTGGAGCGTCAGGTCCTCTCTAGGAGAAAACCCAGGTAAATCAATGTTTGCAAAACATTTAGATGTGTCTACACTTGGACACATCTGAGATGTCACTCATAGCACCAATCATTTTCATTTTCTTCTTTTCTCTCTTCTCTGTCAACTTTTCTCCTCTCTGCTCCTGTCCTTTCTTTTCCTTTCCGTCACTTCCAGCCTCCAACTTCTTTTTTTTTTTTTTTTTTTTTTTTTTTTTTTTTTTTTTTTTTTTTTTTGAGACGGAGTCTTGCTCTGTCGCCCAGGCTAGAGTGCAGTGGCCGGATCTCAGCTCACCGCAACCTCTGCCTCCTGGGTTCACGCCATTCTCCTGCCTCAGCCTCCCGAGTGGCTGGGACCACAGGCGCCCACCACCTCGCCCGGCTAATTTTTTTGTATTTTTAGTAGAGACGGGGTTTCACCGTGTTAGCCAGGAGGGTCTCGATCTCCTGACCTCGTGATCCGCCCGTCTCGGCCTCCCAAAGTGCTGGGATTACAGGCTTGAGCCACCGCGCCCGGCCGCCTCCAACTTCTTTTACAGCTTTACTCTCCTTTCCTACTGATGTTAGCAATAGCTTACATATAGTTTTGATGCACGTCAAGAGCAGTTACTTTTTTTTTTTTTTCCTGTTCTAATCTCCTCTGAGAATCTGGCCAAGCAGGGACAGTGGCATTATAAAGGGAGGAAGTACTGGATTCACATGAACAAGTAAGGTGGTCTTAGAGCAAAGAAGTGAAGGCATGTTAGCATGAATAAAGATAACCATGGAGACCTGAACAGTGATATATGTAAGAATACTGACAAAAAAATATTAAGGAACATTTAGCAGTAGTCACATAATGACAGTGAGACATATGGACATTTTTATTAAAGCCCAGGTAGTCAGTCCGAAATATACTGTATCCAAGTTAATAGAGTTGCAGAAAACACACTGCTCATGTTGCCTACATGTGCACCTTCAGCTCAGACAAATAATGCTATCAATGGTAATTGGAAGTGCTATTATCCATATCGGAATGTGCCTCAGGTACCATTAACAGCAGCACTCTTTTTTGTTTTGTTTTGATTTTTGCTTTCTCAACTGTAAAATTTGCATTATTTTTATTAAAATTAATCTTGCATTAAAAATTGTATTTAATAATCACATATTTCTCTTAGTCAATTAATGCAGCTCCTGTCCCCCCAGCTAAACAGACTTGCCTCTTTTCACCACATAATTTCTAAAAGTGAAGAAAAATTATATAAATAGCTTTCTAACTGCATAAATTATGTATGCATAATTATGTATGCATTCAAAGTCTTTTACCAGAAATGATATAGTTATACCATTATCAGTCATATTAGGTAGTTGTTAAAATCCTTAAATTACTATTCTAATTCAGGCTAGTTTAAATCTTTTATAACTTCCGAATCTAATAATTCTTTTATTAATTTTTTGCAAAATTGACTTTTTAACCATTTCTTATTGCAGTTTAATATGAAAACTCTGAACAAGGATAATAGTCTTAATGTTAAACAATAGCCTCTACAATAATTCCACTGGACTTTTTATGACATCAAATATGCCAAATGTCCCACCCAACCAGTGTTACTACAGCTATGATTGCAATGTATGACCATGAAGGAAAGTTAGTATACCGCAAGTAAATTCAAAAATGATTCTCATTATATTCAGTTTATATTCAGCTATATGGCAAAGAATTCTTGGAATGAAGAAAATTACTTTCTTAGAAAGTTTCACATTTTTTTCTTTTTCCATTGGAGCTATAGGTTTAAGAGGGAGAAATGCATATGAGCCATACTTTGTCTTTACAATTAATTCACAAAGAAGTGAACTAAAAATACCCAAATATGTGGATTCGTATGAGTCATATTTTGTCTTTATAATTAATTCACAAAGAAGTAAACTAAAAATTACTCAAATGTGGATTCATATGTGCTGTATTTTGTCTTTACAATTAATTCACAAAGAAGTGAACTAAAAATTACCCAAAAGTGGTTTTTAGCCAGTTGTAATTCATTAGAAAATATTAGTACTTGGTTGCGCAAGAAAACACAGATATATGGGGGATTAATAATTTTGCTACATGGGTTAAGAATAGCCTGAAATAAACTTCTATTGTTGCTTCATTAGAACAGAGTCACCTGTTCATAACATCCTGAAATGTACTTGAATGTAATGCAATGGCATACAATAAATGCTTATTATTTGCCTATCATATGTAAGTTATTCTACTGGGACTTTTCCAAGGTACATTTAGGGTAGAAATAATCACTAGGCAGAGTCCACTATACCTCCTCCATGATCCCACAGCAAATTGGAAATGCCTGGTTTGTAGCCTTTACCATACTTCATGGAAATTATCTGCTTCTATATTAATTGCTGTCACTAGATTTTTGAATAACTTGAAGGCATATTCTATGCATCTTTTTCATCTTTGTATAGCTAAACCAACTCGGAGGTGCATCAGATATCATATTGTTTTATTTGTTTTTTAGATCAAAGTAACCACAAAACCCTATCCTATCATTTTGAGGGGCGATTCAGCCTATGCCCCTCCCCCACTTACTCAACAGTGCCATGTGGCTTGGTAAGGCTGAGTGTGCAGAGAGAGCCCATTTGTCTTAGATCAGTCCTCATCGCCATCGGTCATCATCTAAGCTTGCCTGGTCTCTTAAAGATAGAAGACGAGTTAATGGGTGCAGCACACCAACATGGCACATGTATACATATATAACAAACCTGCACATTGTGCACATGTTCCCTAGAACTTAAAGTATAATTTTTAAAAAAAGAAAAAAGATAGATGACTGCATTGTTTTTTGCTGAGTTTGAGTACTGGGGTATTTGTTGAGATCGGGAGCCCTGAACTCTAGAATCTAGCCTACCTAGATATTTTATGCAGCCATTCACTTCTCAGATTCTACCATCTTCTCAGAGCACAAAAGGTATTCTTTCTGGTATAGATGTTAAGTCCTTCCCCTAGTTTAACCTTTTAAGAACTTCCTTTTCTTCCTCAACCCTCCTGGAATGCCTAGCACAATCCACTTTGTTTTAGGTTGTAAAACAAAAGACAAGAATGGAGATGGTCCCCAGGGAACTTAGACTTTCAGCCAATTATTATCCCCCTATTCCACCCCAGAAAAGTAGGACCACTAACTTCTGTCTACCTTGCTAGAATAAGAGAGATACAAATACAGGAGGTATATGCACATATTGACATCTCAGTACATTTTCTAACTATATTTGTATATCTAGTACAGAGAAGATTCTGCCACATAATAGATACCAATAAAGTGTGTGGAATGACTGAATAAATGAATGGGACTCTTCAACATAAAGAACAGGGTCTATTCTGTTTTCATTTCCATTTCAGTATTCTATCCAGTATTCAGGATTAGCATTATACATGTCAGGAAGCACTCTTCTTTAAGCTGGAAATATGTTCCCTACTAATATATGAAAACTTAACTGTTCTTGGACCTATTGCTATAGATCTCTGCACTATCTTGAGTAATAACCAGAGGCTATGCTGTAACAAGTGCCCTCAAATTAGTATGTGCCTTTGCTTTTTAGATGAGGATTAGTGGACACCACATTCTAACTCAAAGGAGAGAGGTTTCTGATTGAAATTTTGGGCATCATCCTGGTAGGAGAATTTTAGAACAGAGCACAGTGTTAGTTGTATTCCCTCCTCACTTCACTGGGGCCTACACCTACCAACAGTAACTCTGTTGAAATGCATTCTTAGGAGAAACAGCAAAATGAAATGCATATACTGCATACTAGAAGGCAGGTGACCTGGATTTTTATCTATCACCCTCTTGAGCAGTGATGTCCACATCCACAAATGGGCCCACATTACCTGTGTATTAGACTATGAATTTCTCCTGAAATATTTTTCTGGCTGGGTGTGGTGGCTCACACCTGTAATCCCAGCACTTTGAGAGGCCAAGGCAGGTGGATCATGTGAGACCAAGAGTTCGAGACCAGCTGGTTGACATGGTGAAACCCCTTCTCTACTAAAAATACAAAAATTAGCCAGGTGTTGTGGTAGGCACCTGTAATCCCAGCTACTTGGGAGGCTGAGGCAGGAGAATCGCATGAAGCTGGGAGGCAGAGGTTACAATGAGCTGAGATTACACCACTGCATTCTAGCCTAGGCAACAGAGCAAGACTGTCTCTCAATAAAATAAAATAAAATAAAATAAAATAAAATAAAATAAAATAAAATAATAAAATAAAATAAAATAAATTATTTTCTGTCTTGTGATCACTTAGAATCTTAATAAAAGTATTTTGTAGACTAGATATATTGCAATCTTGTTACACTGTAAATTAGAGTTCCTCATCTTTTCTGATTAAAATAAACTTTTTTTCACTCTAGAATATTATGTGGGCAGTTGGAAGTTGCTAAAAGTACAGATCTTTAGAGTACTTGAGATGAGGGTCCAATTCTTTTCTGTTGTAAGAGTGATAACTGATTTGGATTAGACAGGAATGACTTTGCTCCATATCTGAAGGACTTAGTTATTTGGCTTATGCAGATTTTGAATACAAAATAAAATTTGAGTTGAGAAAAAAAGGAAAGGAAGATTAGCAGAATAAGTAAATTAAAAAAAAGATTTTCAAGGAAACAGACAAAAATAAATATAATATCAGGGTTCATCAAAATTATATACTTTGGATATCAATCTAAAATTATGTTTAAATAACTTAACTTCTTCAGTTGGTTAAAGTATTTCAATGATTCTTTCTTGGGAAGGACTCCTAAGGTTTTGTACCATACTCTTTGTAGCATATGTTTTTCTTTATATTGAAAATTAAAAATCAGTATATAGATGTGGGAATGTGTATATGTGTGTGTGTGTGCATTGTATGTATGCCAGTTGAACTAATTTTAATTTTCTGTTAATGCATTTTTCAAAAAGAGGCATTTTGATGTTCTTGGTTGAACTGGTTCAGCAATATAAGAATGTGATATTTTAGTAAATATGCAAGCTGACTGGCAGATGGTGTGATTTTGTGAAATATGTATATTATGCTCAGGAGGTCAACCACAGATTTTCCTGTTGTTTGGGTACAGAAGACAATGTCATCACCTAGAAATAATACAAAACATACTTTCATCTTTTTGAATCAATTTATTTTTCATGCCATGAAGATTTAGAATCTCCCCAAATCAAAAAATACAAAGCTTGTCTAGTAGAACATGAGAAAGACAGAGAATTGATTCTAATTTTCTCTATATAAATTCTTGGGAGGAAAAAGAAGAAAAAACATATTAAAAGCCCTTTTCCTTGAAAGAAAGATAATTTTCTGGAAAATAGGTAGGCCAAGTGTATATATTTTTCATTTGATTTCTTTGTTGTCAGCTCTTTGCATGGAATACAGAAGCTTATTGAGATAACCTTTTTCTTGTGATATATGAGGTTGCCTGTGTTTTGACAAACATATTTTGCATGCATGGCATGAATTTTGAATAAAAGTCTAACTTTAGGTGCATTGTCTTTCATGTAAAAATTATTTTAGGAGTTAGGAATCTTTGGTCCTATGCATTGTATCTGTGGATTCACTACCTATTGTCACAGTTTCTGAAATAAGAAAATCTCAAGTTTCCACACCTAATATGTTTGCATTTATATGGAAAAATGAATAAGAAAAATGCACACATTGTCACCCCTTGGAGATGAAGAGCTGGTGTACTATGGGCTACTGTGAGAGCTTTAGGGTGCAGAGTGTATGAGCACATAGGGATTATTTTCTGAGAAGAGTTTGGAGCACTGTAGCTGATTGCTGGAGAAATTAGTTTCTAATAAAAAGAAAAACCTGCAGTTCAAGTCAGACTAGCACTTGAGGTGGAAATGGTGACTCTCCCAGAAAACTCCCATTGGATTTAAGTCTGAGTTTTCTCAGGAACCCACATAAAATCTTTAAAAATATAATGACATACCTAGTTGTTCACATAAAGACTCTTAATGAGTTGAGAATTCTCTGTTTTAGTATGCTTTACATTCAAGTTAAATAGAGTTAGAGTCTCCATGAAAGTTAGCACTCGTTCTGTGGCAAGTGACTGAAGACACCTAAACAGGCTAAAGTCAAAAGAGAATACAATGACTTATAGAAATAAGAATGTTGTGGGTGAGGCAGACTTCAGTTGGAGTGTAATGAAGGAACTCAACCATGCCATGGTTAGCTCTGATTTTTACTAACTCTGCACCTAGACTCCTGAAGCCAAACATGGGTGGAAGACAACCCAGGACCTTGCTGACTGGTCTCTCTAAATTATGTTGATTCCCAGTTTCAAGTGAGACTTAATGGTTTTTGGTGATCCAACACCACTCAATTTCCCAAGCACTGTGAGATGGGTGACTCTTTCGCAATGTTGCCTTTTTCCTCATTCCTTCACTGCGTCTTGCATATGTTGCTCTCAATTGATGACTTTGCTTTCCATTTCGCTGAGGAAGTAGAAGTCATCAGAAGAGAACGTCCATGTATTCTAAATATATCCAATCAGTGTTTGCATGCTGCATGCTTCCTAGGCCTTTCCATCAATGCACTGGTTCTCATTCCTCCTTGGAAAGCTAACAGCATTGTTGCAGCATCTGTCTTCTCTCTCTCCTGCATCATCTGTTTTTCCCTCTGTGCTAGATCATTCTCAACCACATACAAATATGCCATAATATCCTCCTATCTTAAATGAATGCACTTTTTGAACCCCCTTTCCCTTTAGATAGCACCTTATTCTTTTTTTTCTCTATTTTCATTTTTTTATTATTTTTTTTTTATTATACTTTAAGTTCTAGGGTACATGTGCACAACATGCAGGTTTGTTACATATGTATACATGTGCCATGTTGGTGTGCTGCACCCATTAACTCGTCCTTTACATTAGGTATATCTCCTAATGCTATCTCTTCCCCCTACCCCCTACCCACAATAGGACCCGGTGTGTGATGTTCCCCTTCCTGTGTCCAAGTGATCTCATTGTTCAATTCCCACCTATGAGTGAGAACATGCGGTATTTGGTTTTCTGTTCTTGCGATAGTTTGCTGAGAATACTATGCAGCCATAAAAAAGGATGAGTTCATGTCCTTGGCAGGGATATGGATGCAGCTGGAAATTACCTTATTCTTTAGTTGCTTTTACTACAAAACTTCTCTATAATGTAGTCTTATACTGTCTGTCTTCACTTTCTTTTCTAACAATCCAACAACTTTGCTTGTTAAGGTCTCCAATGACCTGTATGGTTATTTCTCAGGCCCTAACCTACTTATTAGCAATATTTGGCATAGTTGCCATACCATCCTTCATGAAACCAATCTTCATTTTTCTTTTGGGACACCTCTGTCCATTCCTTTCAGTTTCATGTGCTAGTTTTATCTCATTCTCCTGATGCCAAATGTTGGATTTTTCTCACCTCTTAGTTCTCACTTCTCTTCTCTCTTTTTGAGAGAAGATGATATACTTCAGTCTCTTAGCTTTAAATACTGTCTCTGTGTTGGTGCCTTTCAAATTGTTTATTTATACTCCAGAATTCTACTCCAAGCTTTAGAGTCATATACACTCTCCTTAGATATCTAATAGATATCTTATGTTAACATGATGTCTATTCATACATTCATGTATGTTCTATACACATTTGCATAGTTGTTTCCATATTTCTCATTTCCCTTCACAGCCTCCTTATATCATCATACCTCTCCAGAAACCTTTCCCATCTTAGTATTACATCAAATGCATTATTTCTTTGTTCAGGCCCAAACAAAATAATACAAAGTCACTTTCAACATCTTTCTCCTTCCTCACAATTTACCTCTAGTCCATCTACAGATCCCATTGACTCTAATTTCAAAATATAATCAAAATACAGAACCTTCCTACTACCATGTCATGCTGGCTCAGACTACCATTATCTCTCCCCTAGTCTGTGGCAGTAGCCTGTCAACTGATCTCCTTATTTTTATCCCTGTTCTTCTACATTCTGTCCTTGACACAAGCAACCAGAGTGATGCTGATCAATCTGTCATTTAAGTCACTTATCTGCTCCAACCTTTTTATGGTTTTCTCTCTCAGAATAGAGGTCAAAGCTCTTGAAATAGTCCAGAAGGCCTGAAAGATCTGGTATTGGTGTTCTCATCTGCTCTTCTCCCTCTTGCTCTTGCTGCACCAGCCATGCTGGCCACCTTTTCTGTTGCTTGGACATTTCAAACACATTCCTGGCTTGTGATTTGCTGTTCTCCCTGCCTCAGATGTTCTTACCCTATAAATAGCCCATTCCCACTAACCTAGCTAGTCCTTCCTACTTTCCTACACAATTCTTCACATCCTGTCTTCTCCTTTGTTTACTTTTTTGCATCACTTGTTATCACTTATTGTTTTAAAATTTTATTTTTATGTAATAGTTGTACATAGTTTGAGGATACATGTGGTATTTTGATACATATATATAATGATCAAGTCAGGGTAATTGGGATATCCATCACCTCAAACATTTCTCTCTCTCTCTCTCTCACCTTGTGTGTGTGTGTGTCTGTGTGTGTGTGTGTGTGTGTGTGTGTGTGTGTGTGAATTTTGGGAACATTACAGATCTTCTGTGTAAGACACTTTGAAGTATATAATAAATTAGCCTATCGCCATACCATCCTAAATGCACATGATCTCGTCTTACTATTTTCTATCTCACTAAAGTACAAAATGTGCTCCCAGAGAGTGGGAATTTCTTTTATTTTCTGTTGAATCCTCAGTGCCTAGAACAGTGCTGAAAGCAAAGTTTTAAGATCAAGATTTTAGATATGGTCTAAAGATTCTGGATTTCACTGTCTGCAGTATTACCTGGTCAAACTGATATAATTAGACTTCCCAGTGCTATGTGGAAAGTGAAATAAAGTGCATTTTATAAAATTTCAATTTAATTGTTATTTGACAAGAATATAAAAGTTAATGTGAAAAGTTAATAATGTTTGTCTCTCAAATATCATGAGCATATTTCTCAAAGCCTCTTGCTTAAGGAGGAACATTATAGCAGCATAGGGAAAACTTGGAAGCAGCCTAAATGAACCCAGCAGGGTCTGGCTCCATTCTTTGGTATGGTTGTGTAATGGGGTAGTTGGCAGCCTTTATAGACTGCACTATCATTTTTATTGGCTTCATATTAATCTATAATTAGTTTAAATAAACCAGTCATTGTAGTGTATATTTGATCCAGTTTTTCTTCTTTAGAAACAGTAATGGACATCCTTATACACACTTCCATACAGATTTGCATACTTGTTGCCATATTATCCTTACAGCATTTAGCATTTCACTATTACAAATAATACTTCAGTGAATACCCATGTTCATTAGTCACTGTCACCAACTCTACTCATTTTTATAGGCTATATTCCTAGATGTTGGACACTTGGTAAAAGGGAATACACATTTTGAGGACTCTTTATACATCTTACAGAATTGCTTTACAGAGTATCAATTTATCTTTCTTTTGGATTTATATTACAGTACGTGATTCATTTCAAGTTTAAAAACACTTGGTATTAGGTCTACCAAAAAATTTAAGAAGATATTAAAGATTCTAAAAATCTTTTCCCAAATAGATTAGGATGTGTACCTACACAATTTAGGATGTCTACCTACACAATTTATAGTATAGTCAGTTCTACTATAATGCTTGTTTTGAAAACTTGGACTTATTCCAAGATTGAGCTATTAGGTCACAATTTTAGTATCATGGAGAATTTGCATTTTCTTATATGCAATTTTATCTGCAAGCAACACTAGATGAATAGAGAAAACTGCACCCAGCTGAACCGACCAGTGAAGGAATACAAAATTCAAATATCTCCCAGTTACGTTAATTCACCACTTGTTTATGAGCCACATTCCTATATATACATATACCTATATACATCTGATTTTGCAACTTTTTGTCTGATTTCAGGTAGTGTTCCATTATGTCACTGTAGCATTGAGATGTTTTGGAACATGTGCATCTCAATATAGCAAAGCTGACTTTGTATGATTTCAACATATATTATAGGTTATGTCTACACTGGGTATTATTTGTGTGCATTTGTTAACAGCTTAGATAGGTAGCATGGGTAGGTGACTATGTTATTCCGTATGCACCCCTAACCGTATCTGCTTTTTACTTGTGTGTGGATAAGACAAATGAGACAGCAGAAGTTGAAATGGAAAAGGAAGTGTTCAGAGTAGTTGGAGTAAGCAATATTGGAACACATCTGTTTGCAAAACATGTTTTAGAGGCTTGGAGATGTATTCTTTCAGGCATTGCTTTCCATCCTGGGTACAATTGAATCCTTCAGCTCCTTAGAAAGATAAAGATTAGTCTGAAGCTGTCATGCATTTTCACGGTAGCAGGGACATGAGCATTTTTCAAGCAGGTGGTAGAGCAGGATCCATATCAATCCTTAAAACTCTGCAAGCATAGAATTATTTTCTTCAGTTTCAAGCAAGAGAGCTGACCTTCTCTTTACAGAGTAAACTTTTACAGGGACATCAGGAAAGGCCCTTTCCTCAAAGAGGCATTGTCAACTCAGTCAATGATGCCTAAAGAGTTCCATCCTACAGCTAGAGATTAAACTGCAAGTGAAGCCATCCTGGGTTTCATTTCTTTGCGTTCTAATTTAGATTCAGGTGCAAATGGCATCAAGTCCACCTAGGAAAATTTGGAGGATAAATGAACTGACAATGTGTAGTTGAAGAAGATAGCTTAAAGGGAAACAACCAGAAGTAAACATAGTCACAGAAAATGACATATATTGCCTACTTAACAGGAAGACAGTTGTCTGACTTCTTAATAAGGCACAATGTCTACAGGTGAGGATAAACACAGAAAGAAATGAACCTGAGATGATTTTATTGTTCATGGTCATTTGTACAGCCTTGCTCTGTTATCCATTTGAGTCTTTGCCTCTTGGTCCCATAAGAGCTTTTCTCGTAAACCTTGAGTAGAAGATCATAAAAAAAGTTACTTAAAAAAATTAAAGTCCTAAAATTTACCTGCTCTGGAGGAATATACCATACTGATATAGAAAGTTCAATGAATAAGTAGCAACAGAAATAAGCTTTGATAAGCTAAGAAAACCACATCATGCTATCTGAAAGCCTGGCCTTTGAAATCAGGTAGACTTGGCCTCATTCTCACATTCCATTTACGGGTTCACAATGTGGAGGAGGTCACTCAGCTGTCAAGATCCTCACTTGCTTCTTCTGTAAAAGCAAAACTGATGAAAACACTTGAGAGGATTGGTTTAAATATTGAGTGAGATAAAATACTGTGAAAATGTTCTATAATGTTTGACATTGGAAAGGGTAGGAAATGAAGATTAACAGAAGAGTAAAAATAAGCAAATGAAAAACATAAGAACATCATGTGAAAGCTCTACCTTTGGAAATAGATCTCACCCTAGAGATGGCCAGATGATACAGTCTCAAATGCAAAACCAACAGGTACATTTGAGATTATTACCAACATTTAGCTCTGTTATCTTTTGATTTATTCATGTATTCATTTACCCCTCAACAAATACTGAGTAACTATTTATAAGACATTAAGTTAGGTTACTGAGATAAAGCAACAGACCAGTCCCTGAACTTGCTTGTACAGTAAATTAGAATCAGGTAAACAGCTAGTTCTGTTTGACATTTGATACCTTAGAATTCTGACTATTACTGGCAATAATAATATGTATGTAATAATTACTATTGTGTTAGATTGGGCTGCTGTAACGAAGTATCATAAACTGAGTGGCTTAAACAACAGACATTTATTTCCCAGAGAGAGCGCTATTCTTGTCATCACCTACCTAATGTAAACCTACCTATCTCACAAAAGGCATACCTCCAAATGCCATCACTTTGGAAGTTAGGGCTTCAACATACAAAGTTTGGGAGGACACATTCAGCCCATAACACCTGTACACTATCATTAAGGTAGAAGCTCCACAGGACTTTCTCTCTCTCATCCTCAAAATCATCTCCTTTAGATAGCCATTAGTATCCTGACTTTACAGATGAAAGCTGAGGCTCAGAATAGGTGAATTAATTGCCCCCAAATTCCATAACCACTAAGTGTTTATAAATCAGAATGAATTGATTGGCCAAAATTTCCATAGCCACTAAGTGGCAGGAGCAGCTACTGAGACTCAGGCTTGTCTGTGATTACTCAGCCTGGGCTCTTTTAACACTGTGCCTTTTAATACCATTAGAGTAGTACTCACAGAACATCATTCAGATGTGATGACAGAGGATGGTCAATTGGTGAAGCCAGGACTATTCCTTGGATCAGTAGAAACACATTTTTTAAAAAACTCACACATGTAAAAGAAAGACACTTGATATTAGAAAAGATGAAATTTCTGGAGACACAATTGTTTGTCACCTAATCAGCCGTCACATCAGGGAAAAATATCTTGGAGAAATGTTGAGGTCAGTAAACCCAGGGAGCTTTATAACTGATTCATTTCATCTCACATGCATCCCAATAGTTTTAGAAGCTTCTGGATAGATTTATTACAGAAAGTCTGTGTCCCTAGCTTTCAGCAATGTGGGATTTCTTTTTCTCAGAGCCCATTGATCAAACCCTACATTCACACTTTTATAGATGTGTCATATTTTAACATCCAGGTCTTTGCACAATGCCAGGATTATGCAATTCTATGGAATTAACTTAGAAATTTTGTCCTCACACAGTATTCTGTAGTTGTTAATTTTCGATGCAAATGAAAACATTTATATAATTTCTGCCATCCTTTTTATGTGGTCTCGTAAAATGTATGTTACAAAACTCTATCTTTGAATTTCCTGTGCTGCTCCACTTTCATTCTCTGTAAGGAACATTTGCCAGAGGAAGGTCTATGTTGTACTTTTCTAGCCAACTAGAATGTTAGAAGGATTGGAGAGGACATTTACTGCGTATTTGTGATTATTGTTTTTTTGGGAGTGGGCTGAGGTCCCAAACCACCTATTCCAAGCCCACGCTGTGATAGAGGTTGGAAAGAGGCTTCCTGACTCTACTTGTCCTCTAGCCAAGAGGGAGGTTCTCCCTAGCATGATCCTTAGGCCTCCCCTCCACATATCTCTGTCTCTGGCATAGGTTATTGGTCATTATGTCACCTCTTTCTCGGTAGGACCCCAGAGAATTTCACATGCTAATCACGAGGGATATAAAAACTGTCAAGTTCTATGGATCCTTTTCACTTTTCCTTCGTGTTCTAATGTACTTGTTCCTCTTCTGTAATAGCAATGATCATACCATGTAGGTATTAAAAATATATTCCTTCTTTTTCTTACTGGAACGGCCATTCCTTGAGGGCATATCTATTGTCCATGCAGCTGCAGTGCCCAACACAATGCCTAACATGTGGGTGCTCAGTGGGTGTTTGCTAAATAAGTTAAACTATATTGCCCTTAGTAATGGCAGTAGGAGTAGAGACAGAAAAATAAATAGCAGGTATTACAGAGGCTGAATGTCAAAGCTTGACACTAATTAAATGCAGGGTGTCAAAAAAAGAAAGAGTCAAGTGAGAAAAATATAGATAACAAACTGAGTGACATGGATAACTTGCAGAAATACGTCTGATAAAATGCAAATAGTAGCTAAAATTTATTGAACAGTTACTATGTGCTAGGCACTGTACTATGTGCTTTGCATGTATTCTTTCTTTAAATCCCGTCCCAATAACCTGTTTTACTAATGAGAGACTAATCAAAATGTCAAGTAATTGATAAGGTCAGGATTTGGAGTAAGCCCTATTGCTCTGTATTCTATAAAACTAGAATTTCTCAAAGTGTGATCTAAGAGCATACGGAAGTGGTGGTTAAAATGTGTATTCCTGAGTTTCACCACACATCTGTTACTGAATCAGAAGCTCTGGGTGTGAATCTAAGGATTCTGCATGTTTAAAGCATGCCAAGCAAATCTGGTGTCAGCTAAAGCTTTAGAAGTAGTGTATTTAATTAGATTTAGTAAACTTTTAAGAAGCTTACTACAGGATTGCAGAATTTGGCCCAGGCATGGGAGTTATAGGAATACGTATAATTCCTCTCCCCAAGAACTATTGAGCTAATAGGAGGAAAAAACAAACCATCATCACACACTGTAATAAATGCTTGAGTAGTTTTGAGCTCTGGCAAACTAATCGAGGAACTAGTAACTCTGGCCAAGAGTGAGTTTGAAGTGAGAAAGGAGACAGAGTCTGAAAAACCCACCAGGGAGCTGTAAATGTGGAACTCCTGAGACAGGTCAGGATTGAATATAATGATCATCCTTGTAGAGATAAAAGTTGAAAGGGTGCAGGCAGCAAGAATGCCAAGGATGGGATTTAAGAACACGAGGATCAATGGATTGCAAAAAAATTCTCCCATTGTGTACATTGCCTATTCACTCTGATTATAGCTTCTTTTGCTGTACAGAAGCTCTTTAGTTTAATTAGATCCCATTTGTTAATCTTGGCTTTTGTTGCGATTGCTTTTGGTGTTTTAGTCATAAAGTCTTTGCCCACGCCTGTGTCCTGAATGGTATTGCCTAGGTTTTCTTTTATGGTTTTTATTGTTTTAGGTCTTACATTTAAGTCTTTAATCCATCTTGCATTAAATTTTGTATAAGATATAAGGAAGGGGTCCAGTTTCAGTTTCCTGCATATGGCCAGCCATTTTTCTCAAAACCATTTATTAAATAGGGAATCATTTCCCCATTGCTTGTTTTTGTCAGGTTTGTCAAAGATCAGATGGCTGTAGAGGTGTGATGTTATTTCTGAGGCCTCTGTTTTGTTCCATTGGTCTATATATCTGTTTTGGTACCAGTACCATGCTGTTTTGGTTACTCTAGCCTTGTTGTATAGTTTGAAGTCAGGTAGCTTGATGCCTCCAGCTTTGTTCTTTTTTCTTAGGATTGTCTTGGCTATCCAGACTCTTTTTTGGTTCCATAAGAAATTTAAAGTAGTTTTTGTTCTAATTCTTTGAAGAAAGTTAATGGTAGATTGATGGGAATAGTATTAAATCTGTAAATTACTTTGGGTAATACGACCATTTTTATGATATTGAGTCTATATCCATGAGCATGGACTGTTTTTTCCATTTGTTTATGTCTGCTCTTATTTCCTTGAACAGTGGTTTGTAGTTCTTCTTGAAGAGGTCCTTTACATCCTTTGTAAGTTGTATTCCTAGTTGTATTTTATTCTCTTTGTAGCAATTGTGGATGGGAGTTTGTTCATGATTTGGCTCTCTGTTTATCCATTATAGGTGTATAGGGATGCTTGTGATTTTTCCACATTGATTTTATATCCTAAGATTTTCCTGAAGTTGCTTATCAGCTTTAGGAGTTTTTGGGCTGAGATGAGATTTTCTAAACATGTAATCATGTCATCTGCAAACAGAGATAATTTGACTCCTCTCTTCCTACTTAGATATCCTTTATTTCTTTCTTTTGCCAGATTGCTTTGGCCAGAACTTCCAATACTATGTTGAATGGGAGTGGTGAGAGAGGGCATCCTTGTCTTGTGCTGGTTTTCAAAGGGAATGCTTCCAGCTTTTGCCCATTCAGTATAATATTGGCTGTGGGTTTCTCATAAATAGTTCTTATTATTTTGAGATATGTTCCATCAATACCTAGTTAATTGAGTGTTTGTAGCATGAAGGGGTGTTGAATTTTATCAAAGGCCTTTTCTGCATCTATTGAGATAATCATGTGGTTTTTTTGTCATTGGTTCTGTTTATGTGATGGATTACATTTATTGATTTGTGTATGTTGAAGAAGCCTTGCATCCCAGATATGAAGCTGACTTGGTCATGATGGATAAACTTTTTGATGTGCTGCTGGATTCGGTTTGTCCGTATTTTACTGAAGATTTTTGCATTGAGGTTCGTCGGGGATATTGGCCTGAAATTTTCTTTTTCTGTTGTATCTCCACCAGGTTTTGGTAGCAGGATGATGCTGGCTGGCCTCATAAAATGAGTTAGGGAGGAGTCCCTCTTTTTCTATTGTTTGGAATAGTTTCGTAGGACTAATATCCAGAATCTAAAAAGAACTTGAACAAATTTACAAGAAAAAAACAACTGTCTCAAAAAGTGGGCAAAGTATATGAACAGACACTTATCAAAAGAAGACATTTATGCGGCCAACAAACATATGAAAAAAAGCCCATCATCACTGGTCATTAGAGAAATGAAAATCAAAACTAAAGTGAGATACTATCTCATGCTGGTTAGAATGGTGATCATTAAAAAGGCAGGAAACAATAGATGATGGAGAGGATGTGGAGAAATAGGAACATGTTTACAGTGGTGGTAGTAGTGTAAATTAGTTCAACCATTGTTGAAGACAGTGTGGGGATTCTTCAAGAATCTAGAATTAGAAATACCATTTGACCCAGCAACCCAGCAATTCCATTACTGGGTATATACCCAAAGGATTATAAATCATTCTATAAAGACACATGCACACATATGTTTATTGCAGCAGTATTCACAATAGCCAAGACTTAGAACCAACCCAAATGCCCATCAATGTTAGACTGGATAAAGAAAATGTGGCACATATACACCATGGAATACTATGCAGCCATAAAAAGAATGAGTTAATGCCCTTTACAGGGACATGGATGAAGCTGGAAACCATCATTCTCACCAAACTAACACAAGAACAAAAAACCAAACAGTGCATGTTTTCATTCATAAGTGGGAGTTGAACAATGAGAACACATGAGCACAGGGAGGGAAGTAGCACACACTGGATCCTGCTGGGGGTTAGGGGGGCAAGGGGAGGGATAGCATTAGGAGAAATACCTAATGTAGATAACGTGTTGATGGGTGCAGCAAACCACCATGGCATATGTATACCTATGTAACAAACCTACACATTCTGCTCATGTATCCCAGAACTTAAAATATGATGAAAATTGAAAAATAAAAACAAGAGGATCATGAACAAATTTTTGGAGATTACTTCTCACCTGACATTTTATTCTCCAAAACCTAGTTCCCTGAATGAGCAAACTATCATAAGCAATTAAACTGCTCTTTTAAACAGCCAAGACCTTCAGATGACTTTGAGTTTTCTTTGCCAAAGGAGAGTTTTGAAAGTGATTTGCCTAACATGTTACATTTCAAAAATGACTTTAGGAGGGAAATGTGATATCACTGAACGGCAAGGTTTTGTTTCAGATAGTTTATTCCTAAACTGTATGCTTTAACAGTCTCATTACTCTAATTGAGTTAGATACTTTTGCACTATCAAAGCCTAGTAAACTATTCTATGGATAAATAAAAACCTAGCCATTCTATCTTCACACACCACACTCACTATTCTGTGATACCATTTAACTCTTCCATTAAAGTACTATTACTGTGCCTGTGAATGCCACGGTAAAAGAAGGATCAATTTAAATTGCCTAAAAATGCTACAATTTCCCTGAATCGAATGGGTAATGGCACTGACAGCTTCAAACATGTTTCATAAAGAGTTTGATATTATTGTTCTTGCCTACTAATATCTGGATTATTGAAGAATTAATACAGAGGTATTACTTTTAGAATAAGAAACATATCTTCTCCTTTCAAAGAGACAATAACAAGAAAGTCTGCTGGGAAGCATCTTCAAAATATGAAAGAAGGAAATTTGGAGTTGGTGCCATTTTACCTTCCATGTTTGCTTCACGTATAAAGCAAAGGCAAGATAGTCTCATTTTTAGTTGGAAAAAAGAAAAATGAATATCCCCTTGTTCAGGAATCATGAAGTGACTGCATAGGCCATAGAAATACTTTGATAACTTGCATAGTATGTATTTTTAAAATGTAATTTGGTAGAAGAGAAATGCCACTGATTGAAATTCAGGAAGCTTGAGTTCTAATATTGCTGCTGATATTTATGAACTGTGTGATGCCATAGAAATAAGCCATTTACCCTTAACTTTTTAGTACATAAAATATAAGGCATGGACTAGATATCTAAGACTCTTTACAGACCCCAGTTGATCAATCAAATTAGTATTTACTCAGGACTCATTACTTTAGGATATAAAATAATACATAATTAACTAGAGTTCTCTTCTCAAAGTACTTACAGCCTACATTTCTGCCCCACCTGAAGTTCAAGCTTACCAAGAAATAAAAAATAACCAAACAAAGCAAACAACTCCTTAGTTAACTCATAACTTGACATCTAACTTGATAGATTTTTTTTCTTTTACAATGCAGAAAATTTGTACCAGCTTTAAAAATATGCATGCAATAGTAGAAAGAGCATTCATATTTCAGGTTACATTTTTGGTAAAGGCACGTCAATGAGTGCAAAAACATTCAAGAGCATAAGTATGGCTATAGAATATAGATGTTTGTAGGTGTACATATGAATGCATGAGTCACAAAGTCTTGCGTTGATTAATGTAACTGCTTATGTTTGACATATGAACAGCAATAAAATGTATATGCAGAAACAAGGTAAATATGAATAAGTATGAAAATATATCAGGGATATTTTAGAAGCTTCTGAGAAGCACATGTTTTTAAATCAGAATCAATGGATGGATTATAAGCTTTCTAACAAGCTTTCCTTTAATTGATGAATAATATGGTAAGCACAATTATGCAAATACTTTAGAGAATGAGAAGGTATAGAAAAGATTCTGTAAAACTGGAAGAATTACATAAAGCATTTCCTTGAGCTTTTCTTTCCAAGCCTTTTCAATGAGATTTTAAGGGTAAGAGGATTTCAGTCTGAAATACTAGGACAAAAATGTAAGATTATAGCAATTCTTAGTTAGCCTTACATTTGGCCCTTGTAGTTCATGGATATAGAGAAGGAGATGAAGAAGTGTTTCCTTGAGGCTTGAAGAGTATTAGTTGTGGGAGAAGATGTTTAGGGTTACAAATTATTTTGTGTCAGTGCTGACTGTCTTATCCCAAATGACAAAGGTGGCCGTCTATAGCTTAATACACATGTGCACATACAGGCACACACATACATATGCTGCATATGTTTATTTATAATATGCAAGGTCCTCTAAAGTGCAAGACTGATGGCAGGGATTTAAGAGTAGAAATCTTAATAGTCAATGAAAATCCCTAGACTTCTTTTGATTTTGCACTGCTGTAAACATGTACCAGATTTCACTATTTGTAAAAGTTTAATGTGTGCCTTTGTCATTTCCAATTAATACATTTCATTTTAAAGTTTGATGAGAGTTCTTCACAACTAAAATAAACTTTATGAAATACAAATGTTTTATTCCAATTTACTATTATGAATTACACATGAATTTTATAATCATTCCTCCTTGGCTTTTAAATATTTGGCAAATGGTCAAAAGCTGTTTTCATCGACTGTGCAGGAAACCATTCAAGTTTATAGATGGCTCATGTAGTGAGATTTTATAAATCTAACCTGTCTCTTTCACACACACAAATGCTTTTTCCATGATTTCTGAAATCCTCACTTATAAAGCAGTGAAATTACTCTGAAGTCTCATGTTATCTTCAGGTAGATAACTAAACACTCTTTGGGCTAAAATATAGGAATGAAAAAGGCAAATAGGGTCTCAAAGCTGGAATATAATCAGTGCTGGAATTACACTTTCACCAAGTAATCCTAAAAATACATCATAGTAAGTGTTGATTTGAAAGGAATACTGTCATTTCTCAATAAGGTGTTGAACTAATTACCCTTAAACTGCCTTTGAGTCACTTTTTGTGATTTTCACAAGATGGTAATGTTGGTATATATTGTTTTAAGCTATGCATTAATGCTTGCCAAATATTAAGTGGAAGAATAAAAAGCAAAGTGAAAATTTTATCTGTTCTTTCTTTTCAAGATCAACCTTATGTAAATGTTTCAAGCTGAATTGCATTGAACTACCCATACATACTTCCACGTTAGACTCAGAATTTTAAAACTGGAAAAATAAAAAAGCCTGCAGAAAATTTACTTTGTTTTAGCAGCAGAAAATGTTCTGATAGAACTCTACGTTAATATGGAAGTTTAGTATATAGAAGAGATCAACATAAAACTAATTTGTTGGAAGGTGTTAAAATGTTGAGAAAGGCAATACAAGAACCATGCAACCCACAGTAACACTTGTAGGAATTCCACATAACTTGAAAACACAGACTACAGTTCAAACTTCTTAATTTACAAAGTAAGAAACTGAAGTCAAGAAAAGTTCAGTGATGTGACACACTAATGTTTTGAGTTTGCAAACAAGAGAAGTTACAGAAGGTATTCTGTACCTTCTAGATCTTCAAAATAGGAAACCAAAATCCAGGAGAGTTCAGTGACTTGCTCTAAGTCCGTGACTCTCTCTACAACACAGCCAGACCTGGGAGTCAGAGCTCCTGTCTTTCATTTTTTAATGCAGTGGCTTTTCCCAGGTTTTCCTGTGTTTATTCTCCTTTCACCAAATTTGGGGTAGAAAAACATTTTGTTGTGCTTTTCTCCACATGATCTCCCTGAAGGGTTTATATGCTTGTCACCAGCAACTACAGTTTCTCTGAATTGCTTTCAAGCCCCAGTGGACAAGTATGATAAAAGAAAAAGGAAAGAAAGGTAAATATGTTTATCCACTATAACTCATGTGCTCTTTACACAAGCTCTCACAATTTCCAATTAATTCTTCTACTCCTTAAGGCTATCCTGGTGAGCCCTCCCTGCAGGTAGATTTTATATATATATTTAGATATATATATAAAATAATATGTAATATGTATTATATATAAATGATATGTAATATATATTTATATATAAAATATCTAATATATATTTTATATATAAAATATTATGTAATATATATTTTATCTAATATATACAATATGTTATATATTATTTACATTATATATATTTTACGTTTTATATATTTTACATATTTATATATATATATATATACACCCTTTTTTTCCTATAGAGGAATCTTTTTGTTGTTGTTGAACTGAGATGTCATATATACTTGCATGTCTGGAAATACATCTGTAATAACTGACCATACCCTTCATTACCTTCACTTATAAAATCATATTTATTAATGGATTTCACTTTGCAGGTCTCAAGATTTTACTTAGACATACTGCTTTTTTCAACTCATCACAAAGCCTGTAGAGATAGGAACCTACTGCTTTAATTACAGCAGAGAGATAACCTTTACTTCTCTGAGGCATAGTCCAGGTAACAGACGCCTGGAGTCTGCTTACCACTAAAGACTTTGTGACCTTGGGCAATGTACTTAACCTCTCTATGCCTTATTTTTCTCCTGTGAAAAATGAACATGGGACTAATGCATAATTGAATACATGAATAGATAGATCTGTTTTATTTTGCTTTTTCCTTCGAGATATGAGTGTGTGTGCATGTGTGTGTGTATATAGTTTATGTATTTAAAATTGTTTTTAATGTTATAATAATATGCCACTCTTAGCTTGCTCATTTATAATTAGGAAAATGCCATTTCCACACACTATTAAAGGCATATTTTAAAAATCTTTGTTTAAATAGTCTTTTTCTTTTGAGTTATGTTTTGAGAATACTGAGTCTCTTTTTGTTAATTTTTTAAGCCCTTATTTTAGGTTCAGAGTATATATTCTTTTGGGTATATAGTCAATAATGAGATTACTAGGTCAAACGGCAATTTTCCTTTTAGCTCTTTGAGGAATCTTCACAATGGCTGAATGTGCAGGTTTGTTATATAGGTAAACTGCATCACATGAGTTTGTTTTACAGGTTATTTCATCACCCAGGTTATAAGCACAGTACCCAATAGGTGTTTTTTTCTGATTTTCTCCCTCCTCCCACCCTCCACTCAGAAAAAAGCCCCAGTGTCTCTGGTTCCTTTCCTTCTGTCCATGTGTTCTTGTTGTTTAGCTCCCACTTATCGGTGAGAACATGTGGTATTTGGTTCTCTGTTTCTGCATTAGTTTGCTAAGGATGATGGCCTCCAGCTCCATCCACGTTGCTTTAGAGGACATAATCTCATTATTTTATGGCTGTGTAATACTCCATGATATGTATGTATGTATGCATGTATGTCTATGTGTGTGTGTATGTATGTGTATATAGATATCACATTTTCTTTATCCATTCTACTGTTGATGGGCATTTAGGTTGACTCTATACCTTTGCTATTGTGAATAGTGCTGCAATGAAAACATACATGTACATGTGTCTTTATGGCAGAATAATTTATATTCTTTTGGGTATATAGTCAATGAGATTGCTAGGTCAAACGGCAATTCTCTTTTCAGCTCTTTGAGGAATCTTCACAATGGCTGAACTAATTTACATTTCCAACAGCAGTGTATGAGGATTTTCTTCTCTCCACAACCTCACCAGCACCTGTTATTTTTTGACTTTTTAATAATAGTCATTCTGATTAGTGTAAGATGGTATCTCATTGTGGTTTTGATTTGCATTTCTGTAATGATTAGTGATATTGAGCATTTTTTCATATTATTGTTGACTATATGTCTTCTTTTGAAAAGTGTGTGTTCAAGTCCTTTGCCCACTTTTTAATGGGGTTGTTTTGTATTTTTCTTGTAAATTTGTTTAAGTTCCTTATAGATTCTAGATATTATGCCTTTGTCAGACATCTTTTCCTCTAAAATACCAACAGGGAATACTAGAAAATATTTGACTGAGGAAAAATAATAGTTTTCAAATTTCTGTCAGTATGCATTGTTAGGAAATGGATAATTTATATTGGATATTTATTTGTGGCATCAAACAACACACGTGATTTAACATTTACATCTTGTTTTCCTTAACATAGTCTCATTTAGTTCACAGCTAAAATAGAAAATTGGACAGAGAAAGAGGTTTATCAGTTGTATATGTATGGATATATATATTTATGTGAGTCTATATGTGCACAGGGCACTTTATTCTATGTGATCATCTATTTTATATAGAGGAAGAGTGGTCCCTTAGTATTTGTAGGGGACAGGATCTAGGTCTAGGATCTCCCACGCATACCACAATCTGTGAATGCTCAAATTCCTGATATATGATGTTGTAATATTTGCATATAACCTACATAAATCTTCCCATATATTTTAAATCATCTCTAGATTACTTAACTTAATGCAGTGTAAATGCTGTGTAAATGGTTGTTAAACTGCATTTGCATATTTTATTTTTTATAGTTGTGTTGTTATTTTTTCATCTGCAGTCAGTTGAATCCTTGACTGTAGAACCCACAGATATGAAGGACCAACTATATAAAATCTTAATTCTCATCAGAGAATACATACAATTATCTCATATGAGAATATGTATAAATATAAATATGTGTGTATATGTATGCTTACACACACACACGCAAGCTTAATTGTTGGAGAGTTGCCAATATCTGTCAAAGGTCATCGATAGCACATAAATTATTTCCAGCCACTATATTAACAAAATCATAGCAATAATGTCAGTAAGTATACAGAATTAGGACCCAAAAGTAAACCTCCTATTATTGTTGTCAGTGGTTTGAGTCTCACAAAATTGTGCTCTCAGTTTGATCCTAGGCTCCACAATTAGAGAGATGGAAAGCTTAGTCTGGATGTAGAGAGAAGCAACTCTGATTACAGAAAGAACTGGAACTAAGGAAGGGTAATGGGATTATTTGTCTGACTGAAGAAAATTGTGTGGAGAGATCTAGAATCGTTTCCTAGCATATATGAAGGACACTAAATGTTCTTCATTCCCACAGCACATACGGCAGAATTTTTAGATGGCAGCAAGCATTTCTCAGCAAATTTGCTCACAATAAGTATACTATTAGGGTGTGAAAATAAAGTTCAAAGGTCTAACATTTTATTTCTCTAAGATTATTAAAACATTGTCATTGGCAATGATAGCAGAATAGCTTACTATTTGTTCTAGTATTCTATAGATGCAATTGGTATTAACTTGAGAATAAAAGAATCCCCTTATATCTTAAATGTTGCTCCCCGCTTAGATTTTCCAAAGAGATTACTCATCTGCAGCCAGAAGCTGACTGAATCCGAAGGGTTTGCCTATGAGGACTGAACTACACTTATGCCTGGTCATCTACAAATATTTATTAAGCACCTATCCCATGCTTGGCCTTGCGGACACAAATATAAATAAGACAATCCATGTTCTTAAGGCGTTAGTAGCTTAGTGAATTCATATCCAGATTGATTTCACAATGGGATGAATTGCTGTAGAATCAACTGCTTTTCTGTCATGTAGTTTTCAGTAATCATGTATTTACTTTCATTTGAAAAAACATATAAAATTAAATATTCCCACTTGGTCTTACACCTGTGTCAGGAAAAAGTTAAAGCATATTCCAGAAGTTGTCAGAACACCCAAGCACATTCACCTCATCATGAAAATAATCACTGTCAGACGACACTGAAACATCTTTTGGAATAGAAAATATTTAGAATAAAATCCATACCTTGAAATCCATTTTTTCAAGTACAGTAGAAGTGCCAATCATTATTAATAGAATGTAAATTAAGTATGCTTTTGTTTCCAATGTGTAATACATTCTACTCTCTTAAGGCTAGAAAACAACTTAACATAATTTTTTTTTCTGGTCATATTATCAGTATAATGTTGTTTCTATGCCTATTACATCAAATTCTTTTTTTTTCTAATTATTATACTTTAAGTTCTAGGGTACATGTGCATAACGTGCAGGTTTGTTACATATGTATACATGTGCCATGTTGGTGTGCTGCACCTATCAACTCGTCAGCACCCATCAATTCATCATTTATATCAGGTATAACTCCCCAATGCAATCCCTCCCCACTCCCCCCTCTCCATGATAGGCCCCATTGTGTGATGTTCCCCTTCCCGAGTCCAAGTGAACTTATTGTTCAGTTCCCACCTATGAGTGAGAACATGCGGTGTTTGGT
>NC_045451.1:29144769-29157426 GCF_002776525.5 Piliocolobus tephrosceles | reverse complement strand
CTTGCTAGCGGTCTGTCAATTTTGTTGATCTTTTCAAAAAACCAACTCCTGGATTCATTGATTTTTTGGAGGGTTTTTTGTGTCTCTATCTCCTTCAGTTCTGCTCTGATCTTAGTTATTTCTTGCCTTCTGCTAGCTTTTGAATGTGTTTGCTCTTGCCTCTCTAGTTCTTTTAATTGTGATGTTAGAGTGTCAATTTTAGATCTTTCCTGCTTTCTCTTGTGGGCACTTAGTGCTATAAATTTCCCTCTACACACTGCTTTAAATGTGTCCCAGAGATTCTGGTATGTTGTATCTTTGTTCTCATTGGATTCAAAGAACATCTTTATTTCTGCTTTCATTTCGTTATGTACCCAGTAGTCATTCAGGAGCAGGTTGTTCAGTTTCCATGTAGTTGAGCGGTTTTGATTGAATTTCTTAGTCCTGAGTTCTAGTTTGATTGCACTGTGGTCAGAGAGACAGTTTGTTATAATTTCTGTTCTTTTACATTTGCTGAGGAGTGCTTTACTTCCAATTATGTGGTCAATTTTGGAATAAGTGTGATGTGGTGCTGAGAAGAATGTATATTCTGTTGACTTGGGGTGGAGAGTTCTATAGATGTCTATTAGGTCCGCTTGGTGCAGAGATGAGTTCAATTCCTGGATATCCTTGTTAACTTTCTGTCTCGTTGATCTGTCTAATGTTGACAGTGGAGTGTTGAAGTCTCCCATTATTATTGTATGGGAGTCTAAGTCTCTTTGTAAGTCTCTAAGGACTTGCTTTATGAATCTGGGTGCTCCTGTATTGGGTGCATATATATTTAGGATAGTTAGCTCTCCCTGTTGAATTGATCCCTTTACCATTATGTAATGGCCTTCTTTGTCTCTTTTGATCTTTGATGGTTTAAAGTCTGTTTTATCAGAGACTAGTTTTGCAACCCCTGCTTTTTTTGGTTCTCCATTTGCTTGGTAGATCTTCCTCCATCCCTTTATTTTGAGCCTATGTATGTCTCTGCATGTGAGATGGGTCTCCTGAAGACAGCAGACTGATGGGTCTTGACTCTTTATCCAGTTTGCCAGTCTGTGTCTTTTAATTGGAGCATTTAGTCGATTTACATTTAAGGTTAATATTGTTATGTGTGAACTTGATCCTGCCATTATGATATTAACTGGTTATTTTGCTCATTAGTTGATGCAGTTTCTTCCTAGGCTCGATGGTCTTTACATTTTGGCATGTTTTTGCCATGGCTGGCACCGGTTGTTCCTTTCCATGTTTAGGGCTTCCTTCAGGGTCTCTTGTAAGGCAGGCCTGGTGGTGACAAAATCTCTAAGCATTTGCTTATCTGTAAAGAATTTTATTTCTCCTTCACTTATGAAACTTAGTTTGGCTGGATATGAAATTCTAGGTTTAAAATTCTTTTCTTTAAGAACGTTGAATATTGGCCCCCACTCTCTTCTGTCTTGTAGAGTTTCTGCCCAAGAGATATGCTGTCAGTCTGATGGGTTTCCCTTTGTGGGTAACCCGACCTTTCTCTCTGGCTGCCCTTAAGATTTTTTCCTTCATTTCAACTTTGGTGAATCTGGCAATTATGTGTCTTGGAGTTGCTCTTCTGGAGGAGTATCTTTGTGGCGTTCTCTGTATTTCCTGAATTTGAATGTTGGCCTGCCCTGCTAGGTTGGGGGAATTCTCCTGGATGATATCCTGTAGAGTGTTTTCCAATTTGGTTCCATTTTCCCCCTCACTTTCAGGCACCCCAATCAGACGTAGATTTGGTCTTTTGACATAATCCCATACTTCTTGCAGGCTTTGTTCATTTCTTTTTCTTCCTTTTTCTTTTGGTTTCTCTTCTCGCTTCATTTCATTCATTTGATCCTCCATCGCTGATACTCTTTCTTCCAGTTGATCGAGTCGGTTACTGAAGCTTGTGCATTTGTCACGTATTTCTCGTGTCATGGTTTTCATCTCTGTCATTTCGTTTATGACCTTCTCTGCATTAATTAGTCTAGCTCTTAATTCTTCCACTCTTTTTTCAAGATTTGTAGTTTCTTTGCGCTGGGTACGTAATTCCTCCTTTAGCTCTGAGAGGTTTGATGGACTGAAGCCTTCTTCTCTCATCTCATCAAAATCATTCTCTGACCAGCTTTGATCCATTGCTGGCAATGGGCTGTGCTCCTTTGCAGGAGGAGATGCGCTCTTATTTTTTGAATTTCCAGCTTTTCTGCCCTGCTTTTTCCCCATCTTTGTGGTTTTATCTGTCTCTGTTCTTTGATGATGGTGACGTACTGATGGGGTTCTGATATAGGTGTCCTTCCTGTTTGATAGTTTTCCTTCTGACAGTCAGGACCCTCAGCTATAGGTCTGTTGGAGATTGCTTGAGGTCCACTCCAGACCCTGTTGGCCTGGGTATCAGCAGCAGAGGTTGCAGAAGATAGAATGTTGCTGAATAGCGAGTGCACCTGTCTGATTCTTGCTTTGGAAGCTTCCTGTCAGGGGTGTACTCCACCCTGTGAGGTGTGGGGTGTCAGACTGCCCCTAGTGGGGGATGTCTCCCAGTTAGGCTACTCAGGGGTCAGTGACCCACTTGAGCAGGCAGACTGCCCCTTCTCAGATCTCAACCTCCGTGTTCGGAGATCCACTGCTCTCTTCAAAGCTGTCAGACAGAGTCGTTCACGTCTGGACAGGCCTCTGCTGCTTTAGCTGAGCCCCATCCCCAGAGGCGGAGTCTACAGAGACAGGCAGGTTTCCTTGAGCTGCTGTGAGCTCCACCCAGTTCGAGCTTCCCAGCGGCTTTATTTACCTACTTAAGCCTCAGCGATGGCCGGCGCCCCTCCCCCAGCCTCGCTGCTGCCTTGCCGTTAGATTGCCGCAGACTGCTGTGTTAGCAAGGAGGGAGGCTCCGTGGGCGTGGGACCCTCCCGGCCTGGTGTGGGATATAATCTCCGGTGTGCTGGTGTTACAGCACAGTATTGGGGTGGGAGTTACCCGATTTTCCAGGTGTTGTGTGTCTCAGTTCCCCTGGCTAGGAAAAGGGACTCCCATCCCCCTGGCGCTTCCCAGGTGAGGCGATGCCGCGTCCTGCTTCAGCTCTCGCTGGTCGGGCTGCAGCAGCTGACCAGCACGGATTGTCCGGCACTCCCGAGTGAGATGACCCCAGTACCTCAGTTGAAAATGCAGAAATCACCGGTCTTCTGTGTCGCTCCCGCTGGGAGATGGAGACTGAAGCTGTTCCTATTCGGCCATCTTGCTCCGCCCATCTTAACATAAATTTTTAGACAGTATAGTCAGGTATGTGTGAGAGACACTCGTATGGAGAATCAAATGTAAATCTCAACAACCAATCCTATCAGAGCATAAAGATACGTAGGTAGGAGAAAGTAAACTAGAGAGAAATATTAAGCCGACTTCAAGTCACTTGTCATGTAAGAAAAAGCCAGGAGACAAGCGCTGAATAGGACAGAAGATGCATCATCACAGTACCTTCCTTAAAAAGGAAGACGGAAGGAGTATGCATTTAAATATCAAGTTAGCTGAATACAGTTACTTTGGCAACAAAAATTGGTGTAGGAAGAATAGAAACTATGGAGTTGCTTTTCTCATCTCAAAATTGAGAAGTCTCCTATAAACACTATTGCTTAGAATGACGATTTTGTTAAGGTATGTTTAACATGGAAGCTTGTATTTATAAAGAATATTTTTCCTCTTACGTGTATTAGTCCATTCTCACACTGCTATAAAGATACTACCTGAGACTGAGTAATTTATAAAGAAAATAGGTTTAATCGACTCAGTTCCACATGGCTGGGGAAGCCTTTGGAAACTTACAATCATGGCGGAAGGTGAAGAGGAAGTGAGACACATGTCTTCACAAAGCAGGACAGGAAAGAGAAAGTGCCACACTTTAAAACCATCAGCTCTCCTGAGAACTCACTATCATGAGAACAGCATGGGGGAACCTGCCCTTACGATCTAGTCACCTCCCACCAGATCCCTCTCTCAATACATGGGGATTACAATTCGAGATGAGATTTGGGTGGGCACACAGAGCTAAACCATACCAGTATGTATTCTCCAAACCTGCATTCAATGCCAGATGGCTTTCTTCGTAGTAATCTGAATGTGGTTACATGTGAAACAATGGCTCCTTAAAGTGAAATTATCTGTTTATACTACTGTGATACTGCACTTGAAATAACCCATTTGTTTTGGATATAGAGGTAGCCCAATTTGGCAGCAAACTCATCCTAGACATTTGGTGCGATTAGTCTTTTCAGATATATTCATTCCAGAGAAGATTAATGGGCTTATTATGTTCAGTATTTCAACAAAAAATGAGCAAATAAAGTCCAAAGGCACATGGCTCCAGGGAAACTAGCTGGCTTTCCACTGTTCTGAGGGCAGAATCACAGCCACTCAAAGATTATGCTTATTTTTATTTTTCTCGTAATATAATCTGCTCATCAATCTGTTTTTTTTTATTCAGTTCATGTTGTTCAGTCACCAGAGTGGTTTGTGCTGCCTATTGTTAATTTAAACCAACTGCATGGTTTTAAAAATGCATTCCTTGTCATTTCAAAGAGCTGTGGTAATTCTTTGGAATATCATATTTTCAAATATCTGTATCATGTCTTCAAAGTTCAGATAATGCAGAGAATACTATATGTATTACAGTGATATTTTATAATTCACCCATGTTTATTACATATAAGCAACTGGAAAAGAATAGGTAAGTAACATCTAAAAGTTAAAAAAAAAAAAAAAAGCAAGTCTTCACCAACATGGGGTGTTGCTAAAAATACTTATGGGTGTTTATTATGTGAAATAAAACCCATAATACTATTTAAGCTGTTGATGATGACTTTATTTGGAGCTCAGATCATGGAATAAATTTCATTGTACACAATTCAAATGAGTAGTCATAGCATAGAAACATTTAAAAAGAAAAACAGATACATTTAAAGAAAACTTTTACCCAAATTTAAAGTTTGCCTGTACAACTCTTACAGTTGCAGTCTGGAGGTCTCTCTTATGTATTATACATTTCTAAATATGGCTAAACACTTTTAAAAACAGAATTATATTTTTTCTGCATTTCTATCACTTATTAGTCAGTTTTGGTTGGGATTCCTTGTTTCAGCCCCACATAAAAATCATTCTTTATGTATATACTAGAAGTACTTGCAAAGGTCCTAGGAAACCCAGATCTGACGGAAATGTGGACAATTTATTTCTGGCCATGGATTTTATTTTATCCCAGAGAAGGAAAGTATAACTGAAATCAATATCTTGCCTGAAATTCTTGAAACATTGTACATGTGTACTAAGCTTTTATCTGAAATGGACTAATACTTTGTAAATGGAACAATTTGATAAACTTTAAAATTCATGGTACTTTTATTAGTCATTAGAAAATTGTTGCCCACCAAAAAGCCTAAAGTAGTGAAATGAGTCCTTCCACAGAAGTGGGAGAAAGCGGGGAACTATGTAATATGCAAAGGGATTTAAAAAACAAACAAACATATGCTTCAGGCTCTATCTTTAAGAACCTTAATCTGGTGGGTAAGTGGTGATATATGTGAAAGATAACTTATATAATAAGTAATGCAAAAATTGGGCACAGAGATAGACCACTGCAAGAAGGAGAAAACTACTCTCAGCTTCATGGAACGTAATGGAAAAGGGATATGTGAGTTGCTTCTTGGAGAATACATAGAACATATAACATCTGATGAATGCAATTCCAGACAGGAATCCATGACCAGAAATATTCTGAAAAAATATATCCATGGTCATTAATGAATCACATTCACTCTTCAGTCAGTTTTTCTATCTGTAAAATAAAGCAATTATATTAAATCATCTTAAAGAGCCATTTTATCTATTATACCAGGTTTTAATAGCAGGTAGAATTGGTTTAAGTAGATTAGATGATTTCTACAGAAAAGGAATAAGAAGTAAAATTTGAGCAGATAAGTTTTTAACCTCTGAGTTATTAAATATAAAGTTACAAGCTTGGTCTTTATTCTGTGAACACTGAAAGCTCAATGACAACATTTTGAGAACAGAAGTGGTATAATGAAAGTTTTTTCATAATTAAAAAAAAGGTACTTCCCATTACCCTTTAATTAGAGGTGACTTTATCAATTTTTGTTGAGAATATAGGACTCCAGAGCTGTGAATGGTATAGCATGATTATACCTTGATCCTAAATTCTAGGAAGAAATCCTAAAATGGGACAAATAGATCACAGATCCTAGTCTGCTCATCACTGGAAAAAAAAAAAAAAAAAAAAAGCAGAGATCAAAAAAGAAGGGAAAATTGCGTAAACTTTATTTGTTCACTGCCTTGCAGAATAGTGTAATCATCAAAAATATATTAAGTTACATACTGATTTCATGTTAGCATGATAGAACCACTTCCACTGAGAAGTCACATACTAGTGTCAAGATAAAGCTCATGCACAAATAAGTACAGTGCAGAAGAAACCAAGTCAAATTCCATAAATCAATTAAAATAAATACCACAGAGTTTCCAAAAGGAAATAATTTTTTTCAAGAAAAATCAGGACATCCTTCTTGGAGAAGTAGCCTCATGAAGGATAGGTAGGGTGTCTGTATTAGTTCGTTCTCACGCTGCTGATAAATACATACCTAAGACTGGGTAATTTATAAAGGAAAGAGGTTTAATTGACTCACAGTTCAGCATGGCTGGGGAGGCCTCAGGAAACTTACAGTCATGGTGGAAGGGGAAGCAAACATGTCTTTCTTCACATGTCAGCAGCAAGGAGAAGTGCCAAGTCAAAGGGGGAAAAGTCTCTTATAAATCCATCAGATCTTGTAAGAACTCACTCACTGTCATGAGAACAGCATGAGGGTAACTATCTCCATGAGTAAATTACCTCCTACTGGGTCCCTCCCATGACATGTGAAGATTATAGGAACTATAATTCAAGATGAGATTTGGGTGGAGACATAGCCAAACTATATCAGTGTATATATTATAGGGTGAAATAGTAGACATTTCAGGATGAGAAAATAGAATTTACAAAGACTTAGAATTAGAAAAGGGTCATTTGTTTCATTGAGCCATGGGGTATATGTAAGTCATGTGTGGAGGATAAGTGTAAGAAGTAAGTAGTAATTTGGTGATATATTATTTAAAAGAAAGGTTGAACAGCTTTAACCTAATTCCTAATCCAACCCAAGCCTGTATGTTTAGACCTTTTTAAGACCCTCTCCCATGTTATGTAAGTATTTTAATTGCTTTTGCTCAGTGAACTTGGAAGATACGCTTTAATAATATTTTTGAAAAGTTTTCTAAAACCTGTTATTTTCTCTAAACAGCCATGGTTCCTCATTCTTCACTCTTTATTTTTTCTTATCAATCACTGACTTTTTTATGACAAGAAAATAATCTTATTTTATACATATATCATTTCCATGGCATTATCCGAACTCGTTCTACTCATCTTCTACCAATATTGCCACAGCAAAGGATGAAAATATGCATTTTGTTGCTTGAGTTCTTTATTAGCATCAGTAACAAATCTTTGTTGAGCATGTACTAAGGATGAGGCATTGTACTAGGCATTGAGATATGGAGAAAAATCATTAGCCCTTGTCTTTATGATATAGTCTACTGATGACTGATAACACTGCCCAATAACAGTATATTTCAGAAAACATGAGACTTAGACTTTTTTCTTTTTGAGACAGAGTCTTGCTCTGTCACCCAGGCTGGAGTACAGTGACACAATCTCGGCTCACTGCAAACTCTGCATCCCAGGTTCAAGGGATTCTCATGCGTCAGCCTCTTAAGTACCTGGAACTATAGGCATGTGCCACCATGCCTGGCTAATTTTTTTTTTTTGTAGGGATGGTGTTTCACTATGTTGGTCAAGCTGGTCTTGAACTCCTGGCCTCAGGTGATCTGCCCACCTCTGCCTCCCAAAGTGCTGGGATTAGAGGCCGAGTCACAGTACCTGGTTAGACTTAGACTCATTTTTTTAAAATTATACTTCAAGTTCTAGGGTACATGTGCATAACGTGCAGGTTTGTTACATATGTATACTTGTGCCATGTTGGTGTGCTGCACCCATCAACTCGTCAGCACCCATCAACTCGTCATTTACATCAGGTATAACTCCCAATGCAATCCCTCCCCACCCCCGCCATAATAGGCCCCGGTGTGTGATGGTCCCCTTCCCGAGTCCAAGTGATCTCATTGTTCAGTTCCCACCTCTGAGTGAGAACATGCGGTGTTTGGTTTTCTGTTCTTGTGATAGTTTGCTGAGAATGATGGTTTCCAGCTGCATCCATGTCCCTACAAAGGACACAAACTCATCGTTTTTTATGGCTGCATAGTATTCCATGGTGTATATGTGCCACATTTTCTTAATCCAGTCTGTCACATCAGAGAAATGCAAATCAAAACCACAATGAGATACCATCTCACACCAGTTAGAATGGCAATCATCAAAAAGTCACGAAACAACAGGTGCTGGAAAGGATGTGGAGAAATAGGAACACTTTTACACTGTTGGTGGGATTGTAAACTAGTTCAACCATTATGGAAAACAGTATGGCGATTCCTCAAGGATCTAGATCTAGATGTACCATATGACCCAGCCATCCCACTACTGGGTATATACCCAAAGGATTATAAATCATGCTGCTATAAAGACACATGCACACGTATGTTCATTGCGGCACTATTCACAATAGCAAAGACCTGGAATCAACCCAAAGGTCCATCAGTGACTTAGACTCATTTCTGATTCACAATATTGCTGTTTGATACTTCAACTCCCCATTTAAGTGAGAAAAGTTATTTTTTTCCCTTGAGTGCTGTCTGATACACTGTGAGATTCTAGAGAATCTGAATAGAAATAAAGATATCAAGATAGCCAGAGAAGACAAGATGTCCAGTGTAATGCTGGAAACCTAAGAACTATCAGAAAATTACAAAACATAGATTAGAACTCATATACACATTTGTAATCAGGAAATAATTGTTGAGGCATCCCTGTAGCACTTAAGAGTATTACAACTATAATTATATGGTTAAATCAGATTATTTTCCCCTTGGTTAATGAGAAATCACTCTATTTTATTAATATAAGAGAAGGTTTTAGGGATTCACAATGTGATCAGCTTTGCTTTGTTTAGTTCCATTGAGAGAAAATAAACAGGAAAATGAGTCCTACAAACCCAAGTTCGAGAAACAGTGGATCTGCATGAAACTATTAGAAAACAGCAATCACTTAAACTCAATCATTTGTTCTTTGAGAAATTCTATTATGTAAAGCACACTATTTTTGACATTGAGATTATAGAAAACTACTCTAATTGGAGAATCAGGAAATAACAAAATTGAAAAAAAGCAAGAGGCTACACACACACACACACAACCAGACATACCATATATATTTATGTATTTATATATACTTATATACAATAATTATGTTTGCTACCAGTGATGTACTCTAATATATTTTTGCATTTATTTATTTATTTATCATGCAATTATGCACTGTTATTTACAAACATTAACTGTCATTATTCTGAATTCTTCAAGTTATAGATGAGGATAGTAACAGGCACTTGTATTTAGAGAAAGACTTGAGATTTAAACCCAGCCCAATCTGGCTCCATTATTTGGGCTCTTGAAATTTCTCTTTTTTTTCTTCAATATAAATTTGGTGTTCTGTTCTCTCCCTTTCTATTCTCCCTCTATATTCCTAATCCTTTCTATCCTACTCTCTCTCTCTCTGTGTATACATATACATAAATGTATATATTTAAATTTTAGTCTCAACCCAGTCAATTAATTTCAAGTTCTAATGGATGTGACCCAAATTTTGAAAAACTCTAATGTAGACATAATGATTTCAGAAACACTAAGGATGGATAGATTCAGGTAGATTTTATGGCACCAGGAAAGAAGAACTTAAAGGGGCAGGAGAGTTAGAAATGTGTTTTTATTTAATGACTCTAATTGCTTATCACAATTATCTCTGATACTTTAGAAATATTATTGCATTATCTTTCTACCAGAATTTTCAAGTGGCAAAAGAGACAATTATAGCCAATCAGTTTAGTACATAAGCAGGGAATCAGACTGTCTGCCTTCACAATTTACAAGATGTATAATTTTGGGAAAGTTATTTAAACACCTTGTACTTCAATTTCTCTATTTGTAAAATGGAACTAGTAGAACCTGCTTCAGGTAGTCGGAGTGAGAATAATCAATATAAAGGGCTTAAGTTAATAAATTGTGCATTGTCAGCTCTCAGTAAATGTTGGGCATTGGGTAGTAAATGAACCCTTGACCAAAGTCTTTGGAGAAACAGACAGCAGAATGAACTGTACCATATATTCAACTAATATATCTGCTCAGAGGCATTCAAGTATTATTTCTGATATCTTTTGGTTTATTGTCAGTGAATTTGGCTAAGGAATCAAAAAAGCCTTATACTAAAAATGTCATCAATAATTAATAAATAATTTTAGCCAAGTTGTTTAGTGCTAGAGGTCCAAATATTATTTAGTTACTAATCAGGGAAATAAGAAGGAGAGAGAGATCATTTAGTAGGAAAAATCAGGACTTAAATCCTGGGAGTTTTTACCAGCTCTTTTATTTTTCTGGGAGGCAATGACCATCAAAGATTGAACGTTAACTTTGGTGTCAGGAGAAAGTTTGCTGATGGCTGTTAGAAAGAGCAAAATACAACAGCTACTTAGGCAAAAAATTAGCACTCATCACTCATTGAGCATGACAAAAATGACATGAGATTAGAACTCATACACGTTTGTATATGAGTCTACCTTTGATAATGGCTACTAAAAATACATATCCATTTTCTATGTGAAACACGATCATGGGTGCTACTTCACTGTGAATTTAATCTGGCTTCTCAGTCAATATGAATATTTAAATCTGAAGTCACTCTAAGTTTCCCCATGGAAGAGAATAAACGTTACTTTTCAAAATTTCTTTCTCCTAGGCAAGGTTTTGAGGGACTAAGACTGAGTGATTCATTAGTAAAGATGTGTTATATTTGTAATTTTCATTCAATTGCAAATTTCCATCATAGAGTAACTAGTGTTATGATAATTAAGAAATGGAATTAAATTAGTATATCACATACCATGCTGAGAAAAGAATAATACAGTATAGTTAATATACTACAATAGGTAATTGCTAAGACAATAAGCATGTGGCCACAGTAAAGGTGATATAGGCTTTGTGTAGTTCCCTATTGCTATAGCCAGTTTCAACAGAATATGAGTCCGTCACATTAACTCAATCCTAATGAAACTAGAATTACAGGACAACTGAGCTTTCTCATCTTATACTCTGGGTTGTCTCAGTTCTACCAGCTTCCCTTTCTTTACTTCATCAGAATAGTTTCCAAAGACTTATGTACTTTTCAGCATGTAAATCAATTGGATACATAACACATGGGTGTTCAGAATGTTTATTATGTATGTTTTTTTTTTTTTTTTTTTCTCGAATAGTGTTTCCTTTTTTCTTTCCTTGTGGCATTTGGGGGAACAAAAGACTTGTTTTATAATAGTTCCTGTATAATAGCTAAGGGCTTAGGGAATTATTTGAATTACAAATATTTTCTATCCCAGAGCAGTGTTTTAAACTCAGTAAAGACTTCAGCAGCATGCAAGTTCACATCCTCACCCACTCACTTTTTGTTTCTGTCTTTGCAGTTCCGCCATGGTTTTTAAATCATCCTTCCAACCTCTATGCCTATGAAAGCATGGATATTGAGTTTGAATGTACAGTCTCTGGAAAGCCTGTGCCCACTGTGAATTGGATGAAGAATGGAGATGTGGTCATTCCTAGTGATTATTTTCAGATAGTGGTAATTATTTTGTTTCATATTTGTTTTGTAATCCCATTCATTGTTTTCTATTTTTTTCCACTTGTTTTTATTTCCTGAAAAAAAAAAATGGTTCCTGTTGGAGATATTTTGTGATGTAAGAAAATTATTCAAATAAAGCAAATTATTTTCTAGACATAAGAATTTTTGAACTGAAAAAGAGTGATCAAAGAGTTCAGCCCCCTGGTTTTACAGGCAAGACTTTAAAACATACAAACAGACAAAAATAAATGAAATACAGAGAGCCTAAGAATTTCTGAGTAGTTTCACAGTTTCACTGCTGGTTTATCAAAGAGAGTTTAGAATCTAGTTCTAGATTTAAGCCAAGAATCCCTTACTTCTTTGACTTTTATCCGTTTTAATACAGTTTTATAAGACATGTTACTTATGATTATGGAAGTCTTCACTTGGTAAGACAGACAGCTTTTGTCTTCCTACCCTGCCCCATAGGACCAGCTTATCCTTCATGAACAGTTGAGAAGGGCAGTGGTGATGTGGTGATAAGGACAGTGGGTGCTGGTGGCATTGGTGGCTGCAGTGATAGAGAGGCCGTGAAGAACCACAGTGCAAATTGCTTTCTAATTTTGAATACTTGAATGAATTGAAGCTAAGGGGAATAACTTTTATAGTTTCCTATAAGGTTTAGTTCATTTTCTATCCCTATTCTGGGAGATAATATGGACAGTGGTACTGTATTCACTGAGTTGTTGCCCTGGTACAAAGGGAGTGCTTAATAACTAAAGAAGAAAAGAGAGAGGAATCAAATAGACGCAATAAAAAATGAT